>NC_058025.1:27327084-27387375 GCF_019176455.1 Solea senegalensis
TGCCATTCCCATGATACCTTTGTTTTTATAGGGCAGTCAACAAACATCCACCCTAGTGAGCGCGCACACACGCACACACACACACACACACACACACACACACACACACAGCCACAACAAAGGCTAATCTTAACCTAAACCTAACCACACTTCTAATCTCAGCCCTAAACTTCACCAGTTTAAAAACAAGGTTTTGCCTCATGAGGAAACACACACACACACACAGACACACACGCACACACACACACACACACACACACACACACACTAGCACTTACAGGAGGCTGGTTATAGCATTTCATTTAACCTTTATGACACTGTGTTATTGACCTTTCCCAAAACTAATCTTCCTGTACACACACACACACACACACACACACACACACACACACACACACACTGTAAGGACTGTTTGCTCTGCAGACACTGGATGTCACAGTCACACGACACTGTCTCACTGTGCTCAAAATTCATGTGTTCATTCTGTGAGTCATACGCAGATGTTCATCGTCTCACACTGTCACAGCTAAATATAAATAAATCTCACAGAAACTTAAACTGTTTTTTATTTAACGATCAAGTCTCTGTCGTTTGAGGCCAAAAACAAGATTTTTGCTGCATTTATTTATGTTTACGGTCTAACGCTGTCACATTCTGCTCTCGTGCATCATATCGTCACGCCTACATCACGTAGTTACTGTCTTTGGTGCCAGGACAGAATATTCCTATTGCATACATATGTATACATACATCTATATACATATATATACATAGATACATATATATATACATATATAGATAGTGTTCTGTACGTTTGAACATTTATAACCTTGTGCCGTCTAAAATCTATATGTTCTGCAGCCAGAACACTAATAATAATAATAATATTATTATATATTCTGTAACATTCCTGGTTGAATAAAATAAATTACAGAACGCAGCAGATTTGGCTAAATGGAATGAAAAAGGACATAAAAATAAAAGTGAACATAGTTGGAACAGAGGAACTGTTCCCAGTCTCCTTCATGACGCACACTCATACACAAGTCAGATATAAATAAAGGTTCATCATGGAGCTCAGAATGATTTAAGAACAATTCACTCAGCATTTTGGTTTTAATTCCATATCCTTACAATAATGAGACTGAGATTAGTCTGAAACATTTACTCAATTCATTCATTGTTCATTCATTTCTAAATGATCTATTTTGATAATCAGTGTTTTTATTAAGTTTCTTAACTGTGAATATGTTCTGGTTACTTTGCTTCATGTAAATAAATAAATAAATAACATCATTACCACTGAATCATTTTTTGAGATTCATTTCCAGGTTTGGTAAATACTGATCCACATTTAACCGACCAAACGTTTATTCCATTAATCGAGAGAATAATTGACAGATCAAGCGATTATGAAAATAATCCTTAGTTTTGGCCCTAATTGAAAAAAGAATAGAAAAACAATCACACTTAATAATAAAAATAAACAAAGTTGAGCTGTAGTTAAAATGTCTTAATCTCATATAAAGTATATAACTCTACTGGGATTATTATAAGTGCTATAAAGTCTTTAAAATGAAGTTAAACAGGGGAGGGGGAGGGTACTATAATAAACAATTACTTAAAAACTGCACGCACACACAAAATGATCTATTATTGAGAGAGATGATAAATCAGAAAATGAGAGCAATCACTAAAAGAGCATTCATGAAAGATGTTTAACATAATGACACGCAGATTATTACATTTGTATTATTTATTTTAAAATGATTTTAAAAAAAGTGCTAGGGTTAGGAGAACACTTTTCTATGGAAGTGTGTGTGTGTGTGTGTGTGTGTGTGCGTGCGTGCGTGCGTGCGTGTGTGTGCGCGGACAGTATTTGTAGTATCTTGACCATCTGCTTACACAACGCTGGCCTGAGCCGAGCTGCCTGGAGTCCGGGCAGGAAATACCAGCTCTGTGTGATGATGTGGCACTTTGAGCCATAAATTTACCATGGCTCCCCCACTCTGCTCACCCCATCCCCCACCCCTGCTTATCCACGTCCACTCTCCTCCTCCTCCTCCTCCTCCTCCTCTTCTCTTGTATTTAGTGTCATGAGTGTTTCCATCAGTACCTGCCTGTCACAGCACGTTACCTTAGGCCGTGTTGTTTTTGTAATGCAGGTTAAATAATGATGGTTTGGGTCGGCGACTTCCTGCCATGCAGCTCTTGTTTTGTGTGACTTGATTGATGGTGTGATTTGCAGCAATCTATTGAATGAATTAGGTTATGATAATCTGATTAAAATGTTAGCAGCAGACGAGGAAGAGGAAGACGAGCGCGTTTGAGCGACACGAGCTGAGATTATAAACACGCTGAGTCCTAAAAACAGGGTTTGTTCCGATTGATGTGTTTCAAATAACATGCAGAAAAGGAAGTTTTCATCAATTTAGTTGGAAATGGTTCAGTTGAGTAAATGAGAACATACACGCATGTAAATTCTAATCATGCAAATAATCCCAGTTCCTCCTGAGCTGCAACAGGTTCAGTGTAGTCACCTGTGGGGCTTTAGCCCCCTGAAATGGGATGTTGGATTAGTATGGAAAGCTGATAATCTGCCATGAGGTGATAAAAACCATATGGACGACAACAACAACAACAACAACAACAACAACAACAACATGATGTAGAAGACCTTCATGTATAAATCGCCTGCTGTCAGCAGTGATGACTCCTCCTGCAGCTTCAGTGAGTCGTCATTTATTTGGCTGTTTCCTTGTTTTTTTTTCCAGAGCGGTCACATAAATGGCCACAGCGTCATGTGCACAAATCAGTTGTTTTAATCTGAAGTTGATCCCTCGGTGATCTCTGCTAAGCAGCGTCGTGATGGGCACAAGCTTGCAAGTAGGTCAGAGGCCTTCGAACGCCGCTCATGCCAAACAGAAACAAAGTGTCAGCGAGCTCATGTTAGATTTCACAGGAGTCGACGCTGATTAACGGGGATCGTGTTACACGGCACAGCCCTGCTCTTAAAGACACAGAGACACACCCACCGGCTTCTGTTCGCTGCCATCGCATTAAAACAATAAAGAGTGAACTTCTGTCTGGTTACATGACACAGCACATTCTTTCACTTCAGCTCGTCC
The DNA here is from genome assembly GCF_019176455.1 of Solea senegalensis. Taxonomy (NCBI): domain Eukaryota; kingdom Metazoa; phylum Chordata; class Actinopteri; order Pleuronectiformes; family Soleidae; genus Solea; species Solea senegalensis. The sequence continues at coordinate 27,330,213 of NC_058025.1, forward strand.
ATAACGTCACGCGAGTCGTTTATTAACGGATCGAAATGATTCATTAGGTCTTTGTCCCAGAAAGTGTAGCATTTATATCTCGTTATATCGTGAAATACTGTGTATGTTTTACTATGTATGTATATAATAATATTTGGATAAGTTGATGTTATTCAGGTGAACACAAAATGACACAATGTAACGCTGCTGATTCTCTCTATAGACTTTGGTGCAGGAGAGTGAACTGTTGAAGTGTACTTGAAGCAGGCATGAATTTATTATACTGCAGCTTTCCCTTTAACCCTTTAACATCAGTCTAACTGAGGCCAGATAGAGAGATACAGTTTATATATAAGCAGACGTTAACTTTAAGGCATTCAACAGCTTCATATTATCACTTGAGAGATTTCTCAATGGAATAATATAGTTCTAAGTGCTTGTGTCGAAATGTAATTCTAATGTTATTAACAAGGACGAAGCCAAAGCTCACTATGAATTAAAGCTCCTCTTGCTGTGCTGTTAGCCTTCCTCTGTTTGTACAACGTGTTTTCTCAAGCAATCTCTCCTAAAGGAAACAAAGACAGGAAGTCAAACAGTTTCCTTTTTTCACACTGAGGAATCCATAAACACGTCGGGAACTTTACCAACTTTGCTGCACTTAATCCTTATTTTACCGATCGCTTCCCTGACCCTGTGGACAAAGTGTGTTTCTCATGCTAACTTCATGGTAAATGTGTTTGAGCATCAAGTAGTCGCCGTTGTTTCTGATGTGCCAGTGTCGACCTGAGTCTGAGGCTACGATCATGAGGTTATAGCAAAGATTGACATTAGAAAAACACTCGCGACACAAAGCAATGAAAGGTTGATCATGTAACAGCATTTCTCTGATATCCTGAGTGTCAATCTGGAACCACATCTGTGGTCGTTTCCTGCAATAAAACCTGTCACCAGATCACATTTGGCCACACACACACACACACACACACACACACACACACAGATACAGTTGTAGTCTCCATATGAAAATCAGCGTTTTTAGCTCACAGCAGAACTGGAGCTGCTGGTCAACCACTGCCACGTTTGGAAAGTGTCACTTAAGTGAAGTCACAAAAATAAAACATAATATGAACTTCATGATTGCTGCAGCAGACAAACTTTCTCTATGGACTTTGGTGCAGGAGAGTGAGAGGTTTGCAGAGTGTCTGAAGACCCACTGATGCAGACACACGTAGTATAAATGGGCTTTAATGGCGACATTAAGTGTCAAACATGATCCAACACAGAAATGACCATTAGAGACACAGGACGTAGACGAGGCTTCAGTTGTGTGTTTGTTTAGAGACACATCGCTCTGCAGGTGTGTGTGTGTGTGTGTGTGTGTGTGGACTGATGTCACTTTGATCACCTGTGGAAAAACACTGCAGTCGTCCATGTATGACGGTCAGGTCGCACATTCATTATTGTGACGGTTGTCACGGTTACACATCAACACACCTGTGTCGAGGCTGAGTTTAATGTCATGAGCAGGAATTCACTGCGAGATCTCAGCTGATAAAACAAAATAAATCATTTTATTATTCTGAAAACCCTTTCATAAAGAAACATGTTCTAACATGATGTTCTGACTGCTTCACTGTCCACTTGTGTGTGTGGGATACAACTCCATTTGACAGACAGAGCAGATCATTAACACCTGCAGGTAATTACTCAGCGTCCGTCACATCTCATTTCCTGACGCGTGTCTGCACAGTTTAGTTTAGTTTGGTTTAGTTTAGTTTAGTTTGACTCTGTCTGACTCCCAACCAAAAGTCATTCTAACTCCAACACCGTCTCAGTGTAACGTCTTCAAAATGTCAAATTCTTGTGTATATGTTGTTTGCTTCACTATGCACAGACTGTAAAAATATCTTTTAAACAGCGAAGAATGTTGAACAGCTTTACAGTCGAAAAGGTTTGACATCGTGACGCTCCTGTTTCCCCACACACAGAAATGCACAAACCTTCTCTACAACAACAAGACCAAACACACGGCCATGCACCAGCTGTCATTTACACTCACATGTGAAGGTATTTTTAAATGTGGGTAAATCTAAGTAGAGGAGTTTGCCTCTAAACATAGAAGATGGTGATGTTACCGTTAGCAGCGTCCTGTAAATCACCACAATCAGTCTACTGATGATGTCACTTTCTCTTGTGATGGTGTAAAAAAACAGAAGAGTGTTTGTATCTGATCCAGTGACACGTTACCAGATCATTTTGTCATGTTTGTGTAAGACGGTAAAGTTCTGTCCATCGTCTGGATCAAGATTTCACCGACGTACCGACGTGTAAAATGAAATATTTTTGCTGTTTTTCTATTTGAATCATTTGAACCTGGGACTGAAAACCAACTGGATCCATTTCCATTGTCAGAAGCCACATGTTCGTGGGTGTCACTGCGTTTTTTTGTCAAGTAGAAAATGAGCCTTTGGTTTGGAAACATGAGCTCATTTGTATCACGGAGCGTCACTCGCAGCTTCTGCTACAACATTTGTCTTTGTCAATGACAATAAAGATCATTTTCCTTTCCTGGTGCAAATCACTAGATTCGTCATCATTGGGCGACGATGGGGACGATGGGGAGTGGCTGAACAAGCTACTGATTTACTAGCCGATTGTGTTAGCATTTTCAAATTCCTCACAGTAGAATTAGAATAAACCAAACAAATATGGATATACTTCTGAATACAAGCAAACACGCAGGCTTTGGATCCACATGTGGAGTATAACCCACACGTGTGTGAGTGAGCAGTAGCATCGCTCTCTTCTTCTTCTTCTTCTTCTTCTTCTTCTTCTTCTTTGGTTTGGTTCCGTGCATCCAGACTTGGATATAATCCCACTGAACGAGCATGAAAAGCTGGCGCAGTAGTGCTGAGGTAGCTGCACCTTTGTCAGTGACCTGTAACCCGACACTAGGCCCTGCCTCCAGTTTATGGCTCGTCTTGATGAGTGGACAGACTGGAGAAGCTCTCTCAGTCCAGTGTCACCTCACACTTCTCTATCAGCCACAGAGGGGATTGTCTTTCCTGTGAGCAGCAGCAGCAGCAGCAGCAGCAGCAGCAGCAGCAGCAGCAGCAGCAGCAGCAGCAGCAGCAGCAGCAGCAGCAGCAGCAGCAGCGGTGTGAGATGAGAGCAGGAAACATGAGCAGCACCTATTGTTAGGTGGATGTCACCCTGTCACTCACAGCCAAAATGTGTGTGTGTGTGTGTGTGTGTGTGTGTGTGTGTGTGTGTGTGTGTGGGTGTGTGGGGGGCGGGGTCTATCAGTGTGCTGGCATCTTAGATAGCGGGTGTGTTTGTAGGGGGAAGACAGGGATTAGTGACGGGGAACAGTTACTGACCTCCTGAATCAGAGCTTTGAATGTCCCAGCATGCTCGCTGCTTCTGCCCGACTGAGGACATTTATAGGAAGCACTTAATTATGTCTGTCTGACAGCAGAGACGAGTCTCACATCCGCAGGTGTTATTTGTCCCGTCAACGTTGAGGACAAGAAGGAACGATTTGGGATCGTCAAAATCTCCTGGAATTTTATTATAAAATTAGGATTAAAAAAAAGTTACAGAACTCATATTATGAAGTCTATCAAATGAAATGAGCCTGTGTGAACGCAGCTGATGGAGGTTTAACATGACGGCGTCTACAGGCCTCTGTATACGTCCAACATCAGCTGTTTTATTCCATGTTAAGTGACAGAGTCTCACACACATGAAAAAAGCTATTGCGCAGTATTTATTTAATTAAGTAATGAATTGAGCTGTAAACATAAGTGAGTATCTACTGATGATATCTTCTTCTTTTTCTCTCTGCAGCTGTTAACTTGTCGACAGGTTGTTTAACTTGACTCCCCTATGACAGAAAACAGGCTGTGATATCACTCAGTATCAGAACTCATCAGTTTTCAAGTCAGATTTTGTCAGAAAATGATGAGATTTGGGGAAAATCCACTCAAATGTTCATTAATAAAAATCAAATGCAGAAATTCCTGAGAACGGGCGAGAGGTTGTGTATGTGCAAGATCATTCACTGAACTAAAATCAACTGAAAATGGTTCTGACTTCATCGTACTTATTGTTATACATGACTACACATCAGTAGACAGTGGCATTATAGAAAGCACATGTTAGTCAATGTTAAGACATAAAACATTAATAATAAATTCATCCTCGGTTCTGAAGTGATTTCATAATTGAATCTTAATGCTTTATTTAAACATAATAATAATAATAATAATAAGAAGAAGAAGAAGAAACATAATTAAATACTGAATTGTATTTACTTCCATTGGCTTCATGTTTTCTCAGCAACCGAAACAATTACGCAATGAATGGATTATTAATCAATTACTAAAAGAATCATCAACTATTGATAATCTAATGAAATGGGAATGTTTTCTGGTTTATTTGCTCAAGGACAAAACAAGACATTTGATAACGTCGTCATTTCCAGGTTCGTAAAACACTAATAAACATTTTTCAAAATGTTCTGACACTATGAACCCAACGATTACTAGATTAATCCAGAAAGTCATCGTCAGATTAATCAATTATGCAAATAATCGTTAGTCTTTATGTAAAATGAGCTTTCCCTCTTTCAAACACTGATTCAACTGAACACAGCGTACGTCAAAACACAGTTTTTCTTCATTTATTTTTCATTTTTAGACTCGATACATAATCGTTTAAGAGAGAATCGCGATGCATCAGAGAATAGACGACCTCTGCCACCTCTGATTCAAGGTCAGTTTGCCTCCACAGGCTCATGACACCACTGTCCACCAGAGACAGAGAGAGAGAGACACAGAGAGAGAGAGAGACAGACAGGCCAGATGTCAGGTTACGGTGTGGGGAATTATGAAAATCAAGTCCTCAGTGAGCAGGATTAACTGAGAGGTTAATTAACTTATGTTACACCTGAATGCTGTGGCCCATTGACCTGTGCACGTCCAGATTACCCTCAATCTGGAGCCACAGCACAGACACTGAGACCAGGCGGCTAAGCTGCTTCGCTATCTGACGTGTGTGTGTGTGTGTGTGTGTGTGTGTGTGTGTGTGTGTGTGTGTGGCAGACCACTGATACAGAGAGGCCTCTCAGGCTCCATCAGGAATGTAACGGCATGTATTATGTGCACACACTCATGCAGACACACACACCTGCACAAACACATTAATCTATGACAGGAGCTACAACAGATGCAACTGGTGTGTGTGTGTGTGTGTGTGTGTGTGTGTGTGTGTGTGTGTGTCTCTCTCTCTCAGCTAGCAGCCACACACACACACACACACACACACACACACACACACACACACACACACACACACACACACACACACACACACACACACACACAGACAGACAGACAGACGAGCGCGTCACATTTCACTGCCTCACAGGTTTCAAATGAACGCTCCGCAGTTCACCATCGAAAAAGCAGATCTATTCATTTCAGTTCTGTCCACTGAACACGTGTTGCTCTAATAATACGTTTCCAGGCTGCTGAATATTCAGAGGAGACGCTGTATTCAGGGCCTAGAGTCACTAACACACACACACATGAATTAGCCGGATTTGGACGGGGGCCACGGCGAGGGTGTGTAACGTAAGCACCCCACACACACACACACACACACACATTTAAAATCATTATAATTCAGTCGCACCAATCAAACCAAACTCCAGATCTACTGCACACACACTTTACCAACATCTTTGAAATTTCACGTCATATTTCTATTTTTAGCAGCTTTCAACAAATATAACTTGCAAAAGATTGATGTCACTTTGACGTCACGCCGAAGTCACGGAGGTGGAGCAGCAGCAGGAGAGCGTCGGAGGGACACGCTGCCATTCAAGGCCTGGACGTCCAACTGGACAGCTCATAAAAACTAATGAATGTGATTTACATGAATTAGTTTTAGATTCAGTTTCAATGATTTCTTTGTTTTATGGAGCAAAGAAACCAGAAAATATGCACATTTAAGAAGCTGAAAACCCGGAAAACTTGTTTTAACTTATCAACAATTATCAAAATAGTTGACGATTCATTTAGTAATCGATTAATAATTGATAAATGCTTTAAACCCTATATTAAATATTATAATAAAGTGTCAAATATTAGCCGATTTGTGCAAAGATCCAAATGAATATGATATAATAAAAACCAGTGCAAGGAAGTTTGTAATCAAACACTGTCCTGCACCAAAGTCAGAAAGTTTCACTGTGTTATTTTGTGACTTTCTTCACTGAGAACGACCAAAGTTACACAAACGAGTAACAAATGAGGCGTTCATGGAGCAGCAGCTCCTGTTTCAGACTTCAAAACGCTGATTTCCTCCATGTTCTTGTGATTCTGAGACGTGTCCCCACTGGCGGCCATGTTGGCGGCCCTCCATGACACTGGCGAGACCTTGACACATAAAGTCAGACTTTTATAGCAGCTCTCTAATCTGCTCGCTTGCCGTTCGTCTGTCAATGATTACTCAATCTTGTTGACGCGCAGCAGCGACTCATGATGTCTGCACACATTTTGATTACACACGCACGAATGCTCGGTCCGAAAAAGAAAATGCTGAATGGACGTTATAGTGAATGCAAATGAGGCTGAAGGTCACGTTTATTGAAGAATCAGTGACGTTTGTTATCTCTGTGTGTGTGTCATGACATTCAGTCCTTTCATCTGCTGTCAATACTTTTTTAAATCAAATAGGTTTTAGCCACATTTTAACCAAAAGAAGAAAAACGCCAGGTATTCGTTTGTTTGTTTTTTTCAGAAAAAAAACGAGTTTTCTAAGAATTCCTGAAACTGTTTGTTCTGACCAATGTGACAAAAAACAAGAACAGGTCAATGCCACCAACTCCTCCTCAACAGTATCTGCAGGTCACCATACCATAATATTGTCTTTAAATGCAGAGTGAGATCCGTGAGTTTTATTTAAATGGAGCATTTGTTTACTCTTCTATTGTCCTTCTCGAGGACATTACCTCTGACAAACACCTGTGTCAGAGGTAATGTGATCGTGACACGAGACGCGGTCTGCGGATTCTGTGATAATCAATATATTACAAGTCAATGATGCAGCGATACATCACGATATCTGTCAAACTGAAGAAAACTAAATAAGTAACTTATGAATATAAATGTTCTGAGACGACACACAGACGTCATATCTGAAAAAAACTACACGTCATTTCATCTTTTCTAAGTCTGTTCCCCACATTATTGTTTCTCTCATTTCATGCCAGCGACGCTGTGCCCTCGTTAAGCGCTCAAAAAGCTAATAAGTCAACCTTTAAGGGCCCGTCAGCGCTGGCACGCCGCAAATTCTATCCATCATCCAACAATCTACACTTTATTTAGAAGATAATACCATGAGAGACCATGATAAGTGTGAAGGGCCTCTACAACAATGGCAGGGATGGAAAAAGCAGCGGTGAGGCAATGTTTGCCTAACAGTCGGATCTCGTAAATAGAGGGGCTTTTGCAAGCAGCTGCAGAAATTCCAGACTGCTGCGATTAAAAAGTAACACCCACATTGAGGAGTGGGGAGGGTGTTTGAACAAGCTGACCCTGCCTCTGTTTAATGAAAAGAGAGGAGCCAAGTCTTTCTCAATGGCAGAGTTTAACTGCAGACTCCCAGGTTTCCTGAACGCAGCGTGGGAGAGTGAAAAAAGGAGAAACATCCCATCATACTGTCACTCAGGCACCGTGTATGCACCAGGTGGAAAGATGATGTTTTAATATTTAAAAAGTGTTAAAATGACCGTAAATGCATCGAGGGAATCATAAAACCATAAACCTAACATTGATATTTAAACAACACACATTTCTATAGACTGCCAAATTAAAGGCATATCCATATCCAACAATAAAGCTTAATCTGAGTCAGATTTAGACCACCTGAGTGTCTAATCCCTAAACTCTGCCCCACACTAGAGGATTAATTGGCCAGATTTGGGTCCTGATCTGGTTCTTCCAACAGATAATCTGGCCTAATGATCCCGTAGTGTGAGGGGTTAACAGGCGTAAAGCAATGTTTAATCAAACAATGGTTAGATTACATGCTCTCTGTGTGTGTGTGTGTGTGTGTGTGTGTGTGTGTGTGTGTGTGTGGTCCTGAGTCTGGACTGCATGGTCTAGTCTGTGTTTTGTCAGGATTAAAACACTGAAGGAGTTTGTTGTGTCTGTGTTAACTCTGATTAAGTTGTACATTAACAAATAAACAACATTTGATGGGTATTATAACCGGGGTAGATATAAACATGGAGTGGTTACACGTGTTACCTGCTAGTTAATATAGTTGTGATATCAGTACTGAGGCTTCATCCATACGATTAGGTTCTCATTTAAAATCAGGGTTTCAGAAGAAGTCCAAGTTCACGTGACATACTAATGACGATGGAAACAGGAAGTTGATTCTCTCCTCATGTCAGAAAGTAACTGCATCATTTTTCCAAAGGTGTCTGTTTATTTTCTTTTTCAGCTTCTCACTTTTTAATGGCTCTAAAACGTCGCGTTAGTGTGGACGGCTTTCTTAAACAGATGCAGACGAGTGTGGACGCAGCCGGAATCCAAACACAAGCGTTTTCTAATCGATTCATTCATCAGCTTTGCAATTTGAGACAACGCAGTTAACAACTAACGAAGGCTGCAGAGGTTGTGTTTGGGTTCATATGTGACTTCTGTTAGTCAACTCAAAACATCTGTCAAAACTTCACTTAAAAATATCACAACTAGATATTTTCCCCAAAATCATTCAGTCCCACTGTGCAGCCTTGAAGTCAATCCCCCCCCCAGGACCTCCGCCCTCCCCTCCAAGAGCCTGCTCACCATATAACTGTAATGACACGCAGTGAAAGAATCCAGGAATGCCATTAAAGCATTTCCAGTGACGGAGCACATTTTAAAAAAGCCGCGCCGCAGCTGTTCGATGAATAAGTGGAGCCAGAGATCCCTAACAGGAGGCCCGGGGCCCCCGCTCACTCTCTGCTGCTGCTGCTGCTGCTGCTGCTCACTCTCTGCTGCTGCTGCTGCTGCTCACTCTCTGCAGCAGGTCTCCCTGCCAGGTTTTATGGTCACATTAAAGTGGGTGTTGTGGGGCTAAAGGGGGAGGGGTCAGATTGGAGGCCTGATTGTTTTTCAAGAAGTGGATAAAGCCACAAAACACTGGATAAACATGCAGGACTGAACCAGAGGTTTCCGACTCTGCAGCACGTGTCACGTCACACTTCATCACGGTTCCCGACGCCGCCTGCTGCACGCATTTTAAAGCATGTTAACTTATTTGCTTCAGTTTATTTCACTATTAAACTCCAGTGAAGGAAATCACAGCCCTATAGCTAGTTTTTTTTATGATCGATATTTCTAAATGAATCAATTCTATAAATATCAGTGAGTGATGCTTTTTTTGCCGTGCGGTTGTAGACGCTCGTGTGGCAGCAGGAGCACAAGGAAACACTGATTACAGCCACTGAACAAAAGGCTCGGCCAATAAAAGCTACGCCTGCTTAAGTCTACAGAGATACTTTATCTCGCTGTGTCACTTTGTAAACGTCTCACTCTCCCACACCAGAGTCCACAGAGAAAACCAGTGATTTTATTGTTGATTCAAACAATAAAAACGTGTTTAAACGTGTTTAAACGTGTTATTAAATGTGTTATTTTGACACAGGAACAGCAGCTCGAGGGTCAGCTGTGAGTTAAAAACACAGCATCATGATCTCAATGTGTTCATGTGGACAAATGTGATCTGGAGACAGTTTTTATTGCAGGAAACGACCACAGAGCTGCACTTTATGGCAGAGGGAGCTTTGTCTGTGTTGTATGAGCAGTTTGTTTTTACTAATTCTGAGTTCTCACACACACACACACACACACACACACACACATATTTACTACATAATACTTGTCAGATTCTGGTGTCCTGTGAGTTTTTGGTGATCTGGACTTTGAATCATGACTTCATTTTCTCAGTCAAGCTTCATAACGATATTTGCTGTGCTATACATTTAAAATGAATTAAATACATACTATAATATTAGTAGGACTTATTCAATGAATCGGTTATTAAATTAATCCTCAACTTTGATAATCGATTGATCCGTTTTCTTAAACAATTTAAACAAGTTTGAATATTTTTCATATATAACAAAAAATAAAAAAATAATAATAAATGAGTAAATAAATGTTTGCGGTTTAAAGGACGAGATGAATCAATACTCGTATCGGTCAAATAACAAATGTAAAATCCGATATGATGGAAAAATCACGCTTCACTGTATATTTAGACTGAAAAAATGTAAATAAAAATCAGCAATGTCATTTTAGCTTTAGTTTATTTCTTCTTTGTGAGAGAAGAATATGACACGTTGGAGAATTCAGTGTTTGAAACAGCTGTAGGTGGTAAACGCGTCAGTGCAAATGTCTTATTAACAGCGTCATCGTTTCTTCTTCTACTGCTTTATCCTTCACATGAGGGTCGCGGGGCTGCTGGTGCCAATAGAGCTGGATTATTAATCAATTACTAAATGAATCCACAACTATTTTGATAATCGATTAATCAGTTTGAAGCTTTTTTTTTCATGATTAAAACAAGATTTCCAATTTCTTTTGTCAATTGTATTTTTTTTTTTAAATCCCAACTTTCTCTGTTGTTGTGGGATTGTGAAAAAAAACTCTGAGACTAAATCAGTAAAAATCACTATATTCTTTAACAGTGAAGTAAAAATGCACGCTTTTCATTCAGTTTGAGGGTTATTGGGAAAATGACCAGAAGCTCGATTGCACATGAACACATGAACACATGAACAGCCATGGGCCATAAAGACAGACAGTCGTGTTATATTTTATCAGCTTGTTTTTACAAATGTGTCCATAATCAACTTAGCAAAACAAAAAAAGTGCCACGTGATGTGTGAAGATAGATATGTTTGCAGTGTGGATGATTTGAGTGGCGGGGGGAGGGGAGTGAAATCATACACCAGTACAGCTGGAGGAGCACCCCCTCCCCCTCCTCCCCCTCCTCCGCCTCCTCCTCCACTTTCCGATAGTTGTTGGAAAAACAAGCTGGAAGAGGTACAATCCACAAAAAGGAGTGGCTCTGAAACACAGATCCATACGCTGACATGTTCATTACATGGCATTATTCACTCAGGGAGACGTCTGTGCACTAAACTCAAAACATGTTTGGTTACATTTCAGCACGTTAGAAGAAATAACTGCACTGGAATTTAAGAAATTCAGCTCCATTTTACTGCCATTTTTGGAATTGGAAACTGCAATTCTTGCACCTTTAAGGGCATTTTGTTTTGTTTTCTTCAATATGCACGATTCTCTAGAATAAAAAAAGCACAGTCTCAAAAATCGACCACACAGCGTCTGTTAATAATGGCTGCAGTCAGTCATTTATTTACTGAATTAACTGGAAACTATTTTCACTAGTTATGGGACTGAGTTTAACAAGTAAAATAAGAATATTGTCCGTTTGTCTTTGGTTTACGTTGAAGTTTTCGAAAAAAACAACTTGACATTAACATTGTCAACATTTTATGGACCAAACAACAAATTGATTCATGGGGAAAACAATGTAGAGATTTATCAGGGATGCAAATAATCATTATTTTCAGTCAAAATATGACAGAAGTCACGAAAATCTATAACCTACAAAATAACTATATTTTTCAGTGATGGATAATAATTCATCTCAGTTTTCCCTAAAGAAGCAGAGATGTTTTTTTGGAATACCAAAACATCCTTAAACTTCACACTGAGATTTGAAATGATACAAGATTACGACACAGAATTAAAAGCAAGATCAAAGTATATATTGTCATTGTAAGAGCTGAAAACAACGGCTATAAAAACACAATATTTGATTAAAAGCTCAATCACATGACATGATTGTTGTGTGAGTGTGAACAGCACTGCCACTTTACTACTTTGTCCATTTATACAAGCGGCTGCGGGGCTCGCGTATCCGTGCCAACACGCTTGTTAAATAATGCATGCATGTTTTTGGAGAGGAAGCACGGTCAAGTGTGTAACAGCACGCAATTTTGTCTCTGTCGTAATAGTTTGGCACGCGGCCGACTCCCAGCACAGCCTCACACATACGCACTGCACACGGGGAGATCCCAGCATTTTTTGGGTGTGTGCCAGGCAGGAATACCACCAGGTTCAATTCCCTGCGTTTCCTGAGCCACTGCCAAAACTACACGACAACAAACAACTCCTCCCTCCCTCCCTCCCTCCCTCCCTTCTCTCCTTCTCTCCATCTGCCTCAGGTCTTCTTGAAGCATCTGTTTTTTTACCATCACCGCCAGGAATTTCTCTTTGATTCTGCTGTTGGCTCTTTAAAAGTTTGACCAGCAGATCGTCACCATTCCTTATTTTTAATGTCCGTATTCCTTCAGTTTGAGAAGACAAAATCCTGTGTAGCATAGAAGTGACAATCAAAAGTGTTTTATCAGGAGATACCATAAAACCCAGACTGCTCCTCTCTTTTTCTTTTGTTGGTTCAGATCAGATTAAAAGCTGTCCGCCCCAGTGGGGCCTTTTTTATATTTAGCCCACATCTTGTTCCTATTTCAAAAGATGCATTTACTGCCTTCAAATGTGGTTTTGTTTTGCAGCTTTGAGCATGCTTACTATGCTGGCTCCACTCTGTCTGCCGAGCAGCCATAAGCATCCTTTTATTGTCCCATGACCATTACACTGAATGACTACATACAAATGACCCCTACAGTAACTGCACATCCTGAGGAATCTTTGAAGCATCGTCTCCGGCTTTTACACGGACAAGACGCACACACACGGCCACCGGAAACTGGACTTAGTGAGAATAAAAGTGTTTTTTAAAGGCTTTGCAATGACAGTGATCGGTGTACCCTACGTGCAGCCGCTCGACTGGTCATGAAAGAAATCCGCTCGGTGCGCTCCAACAACAAAGACGCACATGTTGCAACAACCATTACAAACAAATCCACCATGAGTCAGTGGTCATGTATGAAGAAAACAATCATTTCTCTGACCCCCACCATCCCCCACACACATAGTTGTCTGTCTATATACTGAGGCTATATTGGTTTTCGGCCCCTATTTAAATTGCATTTCCATTCGCCGGCTTGCTTTAATGTGCAGCACTAATGCAGTCACTAATGTACACATCACATTTAGGGAAGTCTGTAAATGATCCATCATAAATAAAAGATGACACAGATAATCCACAAATCGCTCACAGGGTATGGATCTGCCTGCTGCTGTATGTATATATATATATTCATTATATAGTGTAAACATGTATATAGATATAAAATGCCTTCAATAAGTGTTTGGTATAATGAAACATACGCACTATGAATACATTATGAACAATCAGCCTACAGAATGGTCTCATTGACAGTTACTAAATCATTACTGGTTGTTGTAGGTCACATTAATAAGAATAAATGTAACTCAGGGGAGAAATAAACACATATACATGCACAAATGCTCCAGTCCTCTGGTACAAACTGCCTCAAACTATGTGGAAAGGTTGTTAACGTGTGCCTTATTCACGTCTCTGTTTTCTATGAGTGCTATAAAGCTTCATCTTCTGGTTAAAGGGCTCCAACCTTCATCTTTTATTTATTATAACAACCTAAATTACATTTATTTATGGATTACACAATTTCCAAAATAAAGGGACCAACAAGCCTGCCTATGTGAAATGAGTTTTCATGATAGATAATATTTTCTGTTATATTTCAATGGCGGCAACTCGGGACGGGACAATATACAAAAAATGACCTCACATTGTGATAGAACTCGTTCACTGTACGCCGACTGTCGCGGGTTTACATTATCGGGATAATCGCACAAAAGGAGAAAATCATTATCTTTTCAAATCACTGCAAAGACAGCCCTACAATAAATAAGCCAAATATTTTTAAATTGGTTAAAATGATCTAGATTTAAGAAATAAATCATCTGCTTGACTAGAAGTTTAGACACTTTTAGACTCTATCGCGCATTAAAATGAGGAAAACCTCAACAAAACTGGCCAAAACTGAAGAAACTTAGCACAAGCAAAGAAAATCTGCTGACTTTTCCTCGACTTTGGGACGGCTAATTAAAGCCTATAAAGCCAGCTGTGATATCTGATTGAGACAAGATCTATTTCCCTTGAAAATCTATGTGTGAGTGACTCGCCAACATACAGTCTTTGTGATTTATTTCCAAGTGCCACAAGGGGGACATCTTTCAGTCATTCCAGGACTTTATGATCTTTTTTTTTTTTTAATCCACAGGGTTTTTGTAACACATTTTTATATTTCTGACATCTTTTTGCACCATTTTGTGTTTTTGGAAACATTTTTTACTTTTCACTACAATTTTATCAAAGCTACAGATGTTCAAACGAAATGAGGTGAACAAAATCACGCCCGGTGACAACTTCAAAGTTGTTCTTATTATGTCAATCATGTCATAATAAGGTGGGTGAACGCGTGTCTCACCTGTTTAAACTGCTCTTCATAGGTCCACTCGTGGCGCTGGGACTGGGACTGCAGCTGCGCCGGCGGGGACTCAGCAGCGCGCCGGGCCGGGGCGAAGGCTGCCGGGAGTCTGGCCATGAGATGCATCGGCGCGCTCTTGGGAGAATGACCGGCTCCCTGAAGCGAGGAGAGCCGGTGCTGGTAGTGGTTCAGACCGACGTCCTCCTCTTCCTCCTCCTCCTCGCCCTCCATATCGTCCTCCTCATCATCAAGGATCTCCTGCTCCTCCGTATCGGTCCGCTCCTTGTCGCTGTCCGGTCTCGAGGAGTCCCGGTCCCCGTCCACTCTGCGGACCTCCATGTGAGGAAGCGTCAGTCCGCCGGGGGACGCGTGGGTAACTCCGGCGGCCAGAGCGCCTCGCATCGCCGCCTGGTAGTGTCGGAAAGCCAGAGCCTGCTGGTGTATGTGGGACTCCACCAGCGGCCGCAGGTCCTTCTCCTTCTCCGCCTGCCGGAGCTTCTCCTCCAGCGCCAGGCGCGCCGCCTGCTGCCGCTGCAGGTTCTCCATGACCGCCTCGAGCTTCATGCCGCCGCCGCCGCCGCCGCCGCCGCTGCCGGCCTGCTGGGTCAGAGAGCCGGGGAAGGCGATGCTGCTGTGGGAGGAGGCGGAGGAGGGAGCCTGGAGGGGAAGGCTGCCGGACGAGAAAGAGCCTTGCTGCGGACAGGGACGACCACAGGTCAGGTAAACATTAAAACAACAAACAAACACACAAACAAACAAACAAACACACACAGTTCTGAGCGTTTGTGATTGAAAACAAGACAAAGTGTCAAACAACAAGTCAAGTGCAGAACATTATTCACTTTCAAAGTGAGAGAACGCTTACCAAAGCAGATTTAGTTGCTATACTTGTGTTATCAACCATGCTTCTGTTCTCAAACCAATCACCAGAGTCTTCTTCGCGTTTCAGTCCCGCATCCAGGCCGGCACGCACACATCAAGTGTCGATAGTTGGTCTGACTCTCACTCACTCACTCACTCTCTCACTCACTCACTCACTCACTCACTCACTGAAGACTTGGATCGTGTTGAATGGAGGAGCCTCGAGCAGCCTTTGGCAACAAGTGGCAAGTGTAGTGAGAATGACCTCTGCAGGCTGCACTGATCCACAGATCAGCCCCTCTGCTCTCCTCTGCTCCACCATGTGCCAACAGCAGCAGCAGCAGCAACACGTCAATACACAGAGAGGAGAGGAGACAAGGAGGAGAGGAGAGGAGACAAGGAGGAGAGGACAAGCACACAATTACACCTGCAGTCATTCATCCACTTTATCTGACACTGTTAACCTGCTGATATATGAGGTAAAGATCATATTCAATCTTTATGCATAACTTTGTCATTAAAAAATCATGTTCACATCATTCTCTGCTCGTTTAATGATTCCAGCTGTGCTCTTTTGTTCTTCGTTTACTTTTAGTTCACTTTATTTTTAACTTCATTCCCACTGCAGCTGTTTTATGTTGTTCCTAATAATTCATTGCTGTTCCCCGTCGTGCCTCTAATTTAACACACAAAATATGCTGTTCATGTACAACTGTAGTCTTTTTGTTTTTCTTAAATTTCAGTTTAAGTTATTCTGGAAAAATGGGCAAAAGCATTTACTCACAGGATCATTTTCTGACCCTTTTATTGTTAAAATAAGCACAAAAACAACAACAACAGACAGACACTTTGAAGCTTAGGTGTTTGTTAGTTTGTAGTTTGTGTGATTGTTCAGGAGCAGGTGATGGAATAAAGTGGCTGAAACACATGGAGCAGAAACAAAGTCAAATATTAAAAAGGTACAGTGTGTAAAAATCTAGCTCCATTTATGAATGTTGTAGTTGAATATCCCTTAACTCACTCTTCTGTGTCTCAGTGTGTTGGAGTAACTATGTAGCCTTGGGGTAATGACAAAAACTAGATACACAACCAGGTGTACACTTAACAAAAAAAACAACTAGTCAGTGCTTTTTCTTTCTTAAATTTCTGCCAAATGAAAACAATTCCACCGAAATGTTTGACACAGGACCAAACACCTGGGCAGGCAGGGACAATCAGACACTGGTGAATCACATCAGGGCGATCAAGAGGGAAGCCAGGACAGGAAGTCAATGTTAACACAGTATACACACACACACAGGAAAACTACAAAATAAAACAGGAAACAAGGAAAACAAAGAACTAAAAACCTAACAAAAAGTCCAAACAGAATAATAATATAGAATAGAGAAATCAGTTTCCTAAAGAACAATCTGTTAAACAAACAAACTAACAAAATTAAATTAGGAAATATTTGGCCTGACTCAAAATAAAATGTACTAGACCCATAAAATGAAGATAACATAATCTATTAGGTTTTATATCGATATTGTGTTAGCTTGTTGCTTTTTATGAAATCTTCAAAACTAAAAAAGAAAACTGTTGATGTCTCTTTGTTGTTTTTAAGTGTTCACAAAGAAAAACATCAGACTTCCTCATGGTTTTCCAAATTTCCAACATAAGTGGTGATTAACTAGTTGAAAGAGAACTGGGCTTGTAACCAGAGGGTTGCTGGTTCAAGTCCCCACAAGTTGGGGTACCCCTGAGCTCAGTGGCTGCCCACTGCTCCTAATTCTAGGAATGTTCCAAGTAGACTAGAGGATGGGTTAAATGCAGAAAATAATTTCCCTAAGGGGATTAATAAAGATTAAAAAAAAAAAATCATTCATCCATCGTCTACCACTTTATCCTCCACCTGAGGGTCACGGGGTCGCTGGTGCCAGTCCCAGCTGACAGAGGGTGAAAGACCCTCAGTTTACCGTGTTCGTGTCAAACTCAATAACAGCGTTGTCCCGGTCAGGCCACGTCAAATACGTTTGTACCTTTTGCTCTATGTCAGCCTCATGTGGAGGATAAAGCTGTGGACAATGAATATATGAATTAACGGATTAATGAAGGAAGGAAAATTAATGGATTGAATGGATGGAATATTAAGCAGTAAATAATCTCTGCCTGATTTTCCATTGGAATCAACTTCTATCTGTCTGACCTGATTTCCTCCGTGTTCAGTAGATCACATACAGCCCTGTATACAGTCACATGTATCTTTCCATTCAATCGCTGTACTCACTCATTTTTACTAGACTTAACTTTAGACACTGAGCTGCCACAGTCACTGTGCAACCTGAGAGTCAGATTAAAGAACTAGCAGTTTTACAATGATGATGATAAACATAAGAAATAAACACGTACCTCTGTCAACAGATGAAAAAGCTGATGTAAACGTAAATAAATACAAAGCTGATTTTGATAGAAAATGTGTTAATTTTCCTTTAATACTATTAAATAGGCTAACACAGTGTGCCGGCGCTCCCTAGTGTCTGATCAGAGGACTACTACTGATTTTCTCTCCTCTCTCTCTCTCATGCGCACGCACGCACACACACACACGCGCACACACACACACACACACACACACACACACACACAGGGAGAAAATGCCTGTTTTTCTTTTTTACCTTTTCCAGTAAAAATCTTGAATCACTGAATTGTATGAAAGTGTAAATAAAATATGTTTACATTGACAACATCTCATCAATCCTGTGGTTTGCATGTGTCAGAGTCACAACTCCATACATTTTATTCTTATAGTTATTTTAAAGAATGTTCAAAGATGATTTACATACATTAAAGAGCCATAAAACAAAAAGAATCTCCTGCGATCTATCTGTGGGTCCTGACCTTTTCATCTGATGTCGTCAGCTGATCATGGTAAATTTCCACACACACACCAGGAAATGTGAGCGTCACACTGACCTCACATTTCCTCCCCCTCACACCTGCAGTTGGACAATGGGAGGAGGAGGAGCCAACAGGTGGAGAAAAGCCAGAGCTCACAGGCTCCGCCCACTGCTGCGTCACATGTTGTCGAGATCAGAGCTCAAACTGGTTCCAGTTCTGAGGCAGTCGTGGTGACAAAGTGCTGAAATGGCCGGAGTTCAGCTGCAGAGAGAAACCTTCTGTTGTTCCATCTGTTTGGAGCCACTGAAGGATCCGGTGACTCTCACCTGTGGACACAGCTTCTGTATGAACTGTATTAAAGACCACTGGGACTCAGAGGAGCAGAAGAGGATCTACAGCTGCCCTCAGTGTAGGAAGATCTTCATCTCGAGGCCTGAACTGTTAAAAAACATCATGTTAGCAGATTTAGTGGAGGAGCTGAAGAAGACTGGACTCCACGCTGCTCCTGCTCATCACTGCTATGCTGGAGCTGAAGATGTGGCCTGTGATGTCTGCACTGGCAGGAAACTGAAAGCTCTCAAGTCCTGTTTGGTTTGTTTGGCCTCTTACTGTGAGGAACATCTCCAGCCTCATCATCAATCACCTGCATTAAAGAAGCACAAGCTGGTGGAGCCGTCCAAGAACCTCCAGGAGAACATCTGCCCTCGTCACAACGAGGTGATGAAGATGTTCTGCCGCACCGATCAGCAGTGCATCTGTTATCTCTGCTCTGTGGAAGAACATAAAGACCACGACACGGTCTCAGCTGCAGCAGAGAGGACGCACAAGCAGAGAGAGCTGGATCTGAGTCGAGAAGAAGTCCAGCAGAGACTCCGGGACAGAGACAGAGGCGTGAAGGTGCTTCAACAGGAGAGGAAGACTCTCACTCTCTCTGCTGATAAAGCCGTGGAGGACACAGACAAGATCTTCACCGAGATGATGGGTCTCCTGCAGAAGAGAAGCTCTGACGTGAAGCAGCAGATCAGATCCAAGCAGGAAACAGAAGTGAGACGAGTCACAGACGCCGAGGAGAAGCTTCAGCAGGAGATCACTGAGCTGAAGAAGAGAGAAGCTGAACTGAAGCAGCTCTCACTCACACACGACCACAACCAGTTTCTCCTCAACTACCGCTCACTGTCAGCACTCAGTCCGTCCACACACTCGTCCACCGTCCGTCCTCTGAGACACTTTGAGGACGTGACAGCGGCTGTGGCAAAGGTCAGAGGTCAACTGCAGGACGTCCTGACCGAGACGTGGACAAACATCTCACTGGCTGTGGCTGAAGTAGATGTTTTACTGACAGAACCAGAACCAGAAACACGACCACAACCACAACCAAAGACCAGAGCTGAACTCTTCAGATATTCACAGGAAATCAAACTGGATCCAAACACAGCAAACACACGTCTGTTATTATCTGAGGGAGACAGAAAAGTGACAGTAATGAAGGAAGATCAGTCTTATCCTCATCACACAGACAGATTCACTGGTTGGTGTCATCGCGTCATGAGTAAAGAGAGTCTGACAGGACGTTGTTACTGGGAGATGGAGTGGACAGGAAGAGGAGGAGTTTGCGTGGCAGTGACGTACAAGAACATCAGCAGATCAGGGAGATCACGTGAATGTGGATTTGGATTCAGTGACAAATCTTGGGCTTTAGTTTGTAAACAAAAGAGTTGTACGTTTGTTCACAACAGTATCGTGGCTGACGTCTCAGGTGGTTTGTCCTCCAGAGTGGGAGTTTACCTGGACCACAGAGCAGGTCTTCTGTCCTTCTACAGAGTCTCCAACACCATGACTCTGCTCCACAGAGTCCAGACCACATTCACTCAGCCTCTCTATGCTGGGGTTTGGTTTTATTATCCTTCACCTGGAGACACAGCTGAGATCTATAAACTCAAATAGACTGGAGTTCTTTCAGGAGCCGTGAGTTAAACTCGTGTTTAAATCTTTAACTTCTCTGCTCTCATCGCAACGACAACAATAACATTAACAAACAAACAAAAAATTAATTTAAAATTCCTCAGTTTCATGTTTAAATTCCTCAAATCTCTTGTTCCTGGGTCTCAATGGGAGAAAGAATTACACTTTAATATAGAACAAAGTGCTGAACCATAAGCATAGACCTTCAGCCTCTATAATCACTTATTTTGTCTGCATGCTTCTGTGTTATTATCAGTGCTTTGTTTATGTTTGTTTGATTTTGGATATGGTGTTTTATTGAACTATCATCTGAATGACATGTAAATAGACAAACACACACACAAACTTGCCTCTATATACTGCATTAGTGAATACACATTATAGACATATACTGTATTAGTGAATACACATTATAGACATAATGCATT
Source organism: Solea senegalensis (assembly GCF_019176455.1). Taxonomy (NCBI): domain Eukaryota; kingdom Metazoa; phylum Chordata; class Actinopteri; order Pleuronectiformes; family Soleidae; genus Solea; species Solea senegalensis. Next base: position 27,350,850 of record NC_058025.1, read on the forward strand.
CCCTAAAACCAGGTCTCAACCCTGAAGAAGCCCTTTAAAGTTGTAGGGCCCAGACAACATTACATGTCATTTAGCAGACGCATTTATCCAAAGCGACTTACAATAAGTGCATTTAAACATTAGGGTACAAATAAGAGCTAGAAGTAAGTGAGAGTGTGAGAGCTTCAAGTAAACCAAACTATGAAGTCACAATGTCCTCACAGAGAAAGAAATACAAGGTTTGCACAGCGATTCTTATTAGGACTCTGCATTGACTTCCATTAATTTGGAAAACCTTGAACAAAACATTTTCCATAACCTTAACCATAAAAAGGTTACTGTCTAAATCCGTCCGTCACCACAAGGCAACCATATTACACGTCCTAGGTACAGGTTAAAAAAAAGAAGAAATGTAACCAAAGTGCCTCCAACAACAATAAACTTAACAGTAGCTACCAGCTATCAGCTCATCGGTGTTCGTCAAACCTAGAAATGATGATGTTCTCAAATGTCTTGTTTTGTCCACAAACCAAAATGATTCGCTATTAATGATTTCTTTGTTATCCAGAGCAAAGAAATTAAGAAAATATTCACATTTAAGAAGCTTAAACAATTAGAAATCTTGTTTTAATCATGAAAAAAAGCTTCAAACCGATGAATCGATTATCAAAATAGTTGTCGATTAATTTAGTAATCGATAAATAATCGATAAATTGATTACTCGCCTCAGCTCTACTTATCAGTATATAAAATAAGCTTCTGGTCAATGAAGTCTGTTATTATTTTAGTCAATAAAATGTAATGATTGATTTGTAAAATAAAGCCTGAACAAATATCATACACAGTATATATAGTGTTTGTCTTGGCTCAGTCTCATTAGTGTGATCTTGACTTGAACAAATTGTAAAGAAAAGCAGAGCTAGGTTAGGAGTTAGGAGGTCAATAATAATCTGTGATACATAAAAACAACAACAGCAACACTGGACAGAGGAGGAAAGTGCATTCACACAACACAGTCGTCACTTTTCCACCTAAAATAGGTGTAGAAATGTTTGTAGAGAAAACACAGCCAAGCTCAGTTTCCCTACACACACCTATTGTTATTATTATTATTATTATTATTATTATTATAATAATAATTATTATTATTATTATTGCAGGATTAACAACTGATTCAAAATCCTACATCCTTGTCTTTTCTCTGGATCTTTATTGTGGCATTAGCTAAATCCCTATGAGAATTCATTTTAATACATCCATTACTTTTTGAGTTATTGCTCACAGACAGACAGACAGACAACTGCAGCCCAGAACCTAAGATTTTTTGATTTGATTTTCATGAATATAAATTTAATAAAAATGAAAAACAATTAAGATCATATACATTTTAAGTGTCTACGTGTTGGTGTGGATGGTTCAGTGTGTTATTGAATGATGATGATGTGCTCAGAGAGTTGCTAAATCATTAGCATCACAGTCAATACTTACAAAGCTGTGTCATTCACACACATTATCCGAGCACATGCGGTTGGTTTATTATTCATACTAATAACAGATGTTCACAGGCTCCTGTTACACTTTATAATTCAATCATCTGGTCGAAGTTTCCATGATTTTAAAACAACAATACTGAGCTAGCTCATTATAATGATTGATTATTAAAAGACAGCGTCCAGCACAAACAAACATGAACTAACCTAATGTAGATTAACAGCGTTAAGGAAAACTCACCTAATAAGAAGATGGAAGGTTAATGAGAGGTTCTGGGTGTTTTATGCTCATCGCTGGTGTCACGTGTTCGCCTCATGGTGTCGTCACAGTTCTTCTCAGGTCTTGTCACCCGCAAAATAATCCACCTGTGTGTGTTTAAAGTCCGGAGAAAGTCCGCTAGCTTAGCACATTGGCTGCCATTGACTGCTATAGACGTCAATGCAGCCAACATGAAATGCTACCGTGAGCGTAAGTCCGCTAGCTTAAGTGCTAAAGTGTTAGCATAACGTCCGCTAGCTTAGGTGCTAAAGTGTTAGCATAAAGTCCGCTATCTTAAATGCTAACACATTAGCATAAAGTGAGATCAGCCTCTGTCTTGTTACGACGATTTGTTCTTGTGCAGAGTGTTTTTCCTTGTCCTTCTTCATTCAACATTCTGAAGCAGCAGTCACAGTAATAAGCAGCAGTCACAGTAATAAGCAGCAGCAGCAGCTGCATATTAAGTAGCCATGCGTTTCCTCTGTGAGAAGCAGCTGATTGGCCGAAAAAACAAGCGCTTCTTTGAAACTTCAACATGAATCTTTTTTTTGAAATCTTCTTTTCTTTGTTTACTTGTTGCTACTTTGTGATGTCAGTGTTTCCTCTGCCGAGTTTGTCCTCAGTGACAAAACAACATTAAACAACATTAAACTCACCGTTCACATCTTGGACCAAAGTCCATGTAGAAAATGGCCAATTTGACATCATGACACACAGGAGTTGTGGATTGACTGGTGCCTCCATCACTAAGTTAAAATATGTTATCTTGTCAGTTTAGTGTGTGAAATAGATCATTGTGATTTACCAAATGTCCCGTTTCCCTGTGAGATAAAAACATTGACTTTCTCTATGGACTTTGGTGCGGGGAGTGAGTAATAAACGGCTGCCTAACAACTGAGATAATGCAGCAAACATATTTTGAAGCTATTTCTGACTTCTTCTTTGTTGGGACAGTGCTGCCACCTGCAGGTCAGTCAGAGACACCACAGGCGTGACTGTGTATTGCATCATGTGGATGAGACAAAAGGATGAAGGATGGACGTAGAAGTGTTTCATAATGCCACTAGAGATTGACTAATGCTCGGTCAATTTAAATGTAACGTATGTAATGTTTGTGTGGAGGTTTACATGTGCTGGTGAGATGCAACATAAATCCCGTATGCAGTAACATTTAATTGCAGAAATTGCACATCATTGTCTCAGTGCTGTCCAGACAAAGAGTTGCTCTCCTGGATCTGCTGCCTCCTTATCCTTCAACACCATCCACACTTGTAATCTTCTCATAATATGAGCAGCTATTGGTGATTTTGATTTGAGGAGCAGCAGCTCTCGAGACGAGTTCCAGATGAAGGGTTATCGACCAGCTCCCACACCCTGAGCCGCGGAGAGGTTGACCCCTCCATCCTGTCAATGATTAACCTCCAGGGAGTGTGGATGGAATCACCGGGCGCGATCAATGGCTTCACAACTGTCACACACTGACCACTTCCTCTAATGATGACAAGCTAATTAGTTGCTTCTCACTGCAAGGGAATCAACTCCTCAATCATTTATTTAGGCCTTTTTTAGACGGATCCATGTCCTCACTCGTCTCTCTGTGTCCACCAGAGACAGAGACAGCTCATTTAAATGTGAATTCACCCAAGATCTGCAAAACACCTGCAACAATTCCCAGCCGATTAAAGCTCCACTGATTATCCTTGTTAATCAATGAGAGTTCAACTCCTTCCATCGCTGTCACTCAAAGATCATGTGATACAGATCATAAACAGTGGATATTTGACAGTAAAAAGTAAAAGCACAGTGTCAACAGGCCTTAAAGGGCATAACAATTTAGAAGTTGTTGCCTTTAAACAGCGCAGCACTCTCATAACACCGAAAACTGATTTAACAGAAAATTAAATCCAAGCCAACTGAGCAATATCTTAAGAATATCTTAATATTATGATGGGCTGATCAGGTAAAAAATAAAGCAAAATCACAGTGATCTACAATAGACGTACAATTTTATTTTCAGTGACATATTAGACCTTATAAAAAAAAAAAAATCAACTGTTCATTGATTCAACAACCAATAAAATATCAAGGCTACGTTGCATATTATCAGAGACGCAGCACTTGACTCAGGTGACTAACAATTAAACAATAAATGTGTGGAGGTCCATATAGAGGTCCACATGAAATTCAGTTCCCAGGGCCAGACTTCCTTTGGCCCCAGGTCGCACATAGGCATGCCTGCCCCTGCCCCACTACACAGTAGATTGCCAGGTTGTGAAACCGGTCTAAAAATGTACAGAAGATATTGTATATTTACGGCAGCTCTGATTTTATTGGCCAAACCCTTTGTTAAGTGGCGAGAACCTGTTTTTCCTCTTGAAGGTTCTTGGTTCACACACACACACACACACACACACACACACGTGTGTATGATGTGAGGAGTAAATAGACTTGTTGTCGATGGATGAAATCACAGGCATTCCCTTCTGTGTAATACAATTCCATTATGATCATGAAATGGGAAAAATAGTTAAAGGACAAATACTGAAAAGACTGAACTGAGTTCAAGTGACAGCATCAACGTTAACTTTGCTCTACAAATGTGTAAATTGTCACAAAAAGCCAAGCAGTCCACCTCTGAAACACACACACACACACACACACACACACTCAGTTCTCAATCTCATTAAAATACTCTGAAAAGCCTGAGTATGCAATGATGTCATCAGGATCTGGAAGAAAAGAAAACACGATACAGATGTTATAAATCCACTCAACAATCCATATGAACACAAACATCTAATCATTACACACTCAGAGGAATTAGAAATGGAACCTTGCCTTCACATGGTCCTCTTTTGAAAAGGATGTCATCAATGGCAATATCACTGCGTAGTGACGGGCCTCGGATAGCTTCAAATATAATCTATACAGGAACGACAGAGAGTCTGTTAACCACAGGACAGTAGATAAATAACATTTCATTATCTAAAGGTTCTAATTAAGACTGAAATGTAAGCAATAATGATCTTTATCGTCCATGTTAAACATGACAAATAACAAATGTGATGCACACACGGGTCAATACAATAACGAGCATACAGACGTTATTTTATGCGTTTGGTATAAAAGACTTCTTATAAACGAGTCTTTCCTGTTTTTATTTCATTCCACTTCCTGTTTAACCTGCTTCACATAAACACATCCCAATTGCTTCTTCTCATTTCCTGTCATTTTACTGACCATGTTTGGAATTCTTCACAGTCTGTTTTTGTTCTTTGTTCCCACGTGTCGTTACAACACTCGTACATTAACTCCTTATATGGACATCCTGTGTGTTGAGTCAAAGTTACGATTCATTTTATATCACAGTTTTAGTAGCAAATAATTGTGTAGAAGTCACAAAATAAACAGTTTTTCTTTCATTTTTGTTCGTAAAAACAAGACCAGTGAACTTTGAACTGTGACCTATTTCCAAATTTCACAAATTCAATCCAGTTTTAAACATTTTAAGTCCTTTTTGCTCGTGTGTGTGTTTATATAATTGGTGAAAATGAAAGTAATCTTTCATCAGATTGTTTACGTTATAAAACATATATAAAACATAATATAAGACACATTCTTATAACCTCTGTTATAACCTCTCAGCACATTCAACAAGAATTACATAAACCGTTCTAACAAATGTCCTTATGTACGTTATATAAATTCAGTTATAACATTAATATTGCTATTCAATTGATCACAGACTGCATTGTAATATCTAATATTCCAAATCAATTACACTTACTCCAAAATGACTAAATGTTACGACTTAAATTCAAAGTGGATCAGACATTTAAGAGATGATATTTACCTCTCATATATTTACAGATAGATGTATGGACAGACAGACAGACAGACAGACGGGTTGGACCACACATTAGTGTCAATAATACATCACACATAACACATTCAGTCAAAACTATAGTAAATGCTATAGTGTGCTGCCGCCACAAGATGGCAGTCATCTGCAAGATTAATGGGAGACAAAAAAAAAAAAACACACACAATCACATCTTTCACAGGAAGCTGTTCTGAGATCAGCTGGAGGAGGAGACATCGTGTCCACTGAGGTCTCGTGTCATTAGTGTCTATTTTTACCTTTAACTGCTCTTTAACTTGACCTGCACACACACACACACACACACACACACTGCTCTTCTGACGTTTACAGTGTTGCTACCTTTGACAGTGTTTTGGTTGTCAGTCACATGACGGCCACGCCCTAAACCATCCCCTGCTTTATGGTCTACTGTACTTCCATGGTTCTCAACCTGTGGTACTGTTTATACCAGAGTATGAGATCAAATAACAAAAAATAATAATCTAATAATTATTAGAGCCCCTCCATCTTAATCTAATCTCACTTTACCAGAAGAGGAGGATGAGAAACTATGTTAGTGGGAATAAATCTGGCTCAGTACAATCTGTTGTTACTGTGAGAGCTGAATATTCTCTCAGGTGACGTTTGAGAACATCTGCACTGCGCTGAACAAGAACATTCTCCGTCCCCTGATTCATTCATAGAGAAGAACTACGATACTATCGATACTAACTGTTTGTTGGTGTTGATTGACATGAGGTGGGACGGCCACAGTGAAGTGGTCGAACCGGTCGTATTTCAACTGAAGGGTCTGGGGTTCGATCTCCGGTTTCATGAGTCTGCATGTGTTACTTTGTGAGACACTGAACACCAAACTGCTCCTGACAACTGGAGCGCAGCATGAGACAAAGTGCTGACTGTGCAGTATGAAGAGGAAAACAGTTGACGAAGATGATGATGAGGAGTATACATATATATATATATATGTATAAAGTGGTGTGTATTAACCGGCTCGACTCGACAGTACCCGGTACTCTCAGTACCTGCTCAGACCAGGTTCCATGACAGAAGAGGAAAGTGATCTCTGCTCACCTGGTGTCTGTCGTCACAGCGGTAGTCCACCATTGCCCTCATCCAGCTGATGGTCTGCTCTCCGCGTCTCCTCCACAGCAGCGTGTCCTGCCGTCCGCTGCCTCGGCGCAGTAACACGCTCAGCAGACCAGTGCCAGAGCCGTACATGTGAAAGTAGAAGGTCACACACTGAGGGAGTGACGAGCCCCGCAGGTCAGAGGTCAGCAGCCGCGCTCTGTGACCCGGGCGCATGAGGGAGGCCTCGATGTACATGTAGTGACCTGGAGCCAGTGTGAGTTCAGAAACAGCACGTTTTTAGGTGAGTTTATACACAATTATATATACATAGAGGCAGTGAAATATAACTAACATTACCAAATCATCATCTATGTTTTTAAAGATCTGTTTAAACTTTATTAAACAGATCGAGTTTGGCATCTTTAAGGGATCATTCAGGGCTGTCAACGGTGCTCACTGAAAACATAACAATCACCAACATGAGTCTAAAATCTTTACAATATCCTTTTTATATTTAACGTCACTGGTGGAGACTGAAGTTTCCCCATCACACCAAACTCCATCGAGATAATCACGCAGGAGCTGCTGGTCCACAAGCTTGTGTCACTCGGATCAACTCGAGTGAAGGAGTGACAAAATGACACTGATGACGTCAACAGTGCAGAGAGCTGAGAGCGAGCGGTTTACAGTGGAAATGACGTTAATGTTGAACACAGAAAACACGCCATTAAACCATGCAGATGATGGAGTGTCTTCTCTGCACAGATGAAAAAAGCAGGGACAGAAGAATGACTCACCCACCCCAGTGGTGTGGTCTCCTCTGGGCCCCGTGTAGGAAGTCGGGGTCTGTCCTCGGACTCGCAGCCAGTCGGCCTTGTCTCCAGCGCTGTCCTGAATGTAGCCACATACTCCATCTTCAAAGTTACACTGACCGGGCAGAGAACCTGTGGAGAGAAGTGCAGGGAGTAAATATTTGGCATGACACATTATCTAGTCTTTTATTTTTCACTGATGGATCACGACGTCTCGTTCCATAAAGCACAGACACACAGACACACAGGAGACCACCGTTGCCGTGGTTTCCACGGTGGCTCCACTCGTCTTTGGGCTTCACAGTGTTTCTGCACCATTGTATCGACATGTGTCCTACTGTGCAGTACCTGCTGTGACTCGACAGTCTCCCATGTTGACAGTGATGTCATCGATGGCTACCAGGCCACACTCCCAGAAATTAGTGCAGATGCTGGCAAACACTACCTGGCAGAGACACAGAAAACTACTGAATATGCATGAAGTTTGTCACTGATCACCATTGACATCATTATATTATTATTATTATTATTATTATTATTATTGTTATTATTATCATTAATAATAATGATAATAATAATAATAATATTAACATTATTATTGTTATTATTATTATTATTATTATTAATAATAATAATAATAATAATAATAATAATAATAATAATAATAAAAATAATAATATTGTGTAGTGTCACTTAGAACTACCCTCTCAGCACATGAAGTGCAAACTCTATTGACGCTTGTTCTTATTTCTCAGTCCTGATCATAAAAAAACAACATTCATTGATTTGCAGAATATTTGCTTCCATTCACTTCCATTTTTGCATAAAAGCAAATCAGCATGTTCATATTGTGATGACAGGATGATGATTATTGTTAATAATGGGTTTTAGTGGGGACGTTTTTTGCACTTAAGGCTTTGAGTGTGAGTATGTATTCACAAAATACACAAACATTTGGCTTTTTTAATTATTATTATTTTGGCTGTGGCAAAACTAATTCAAAAAAAGATGAAAATGATGCACGAGGGTCAAACGCTTCCAGCTGCCTCATCCATACCTTGGAAAGCATGGGCTTCATGTAGGTGACCTCCACCAGAGTCCACACAGCTCTGGACGTGTCGGCAACACTCCACACTTTCTCCTGGGCCACATTGTTCTCATCGAAAATGTACAGAACCAGAGAATTGTCTGCTTTTCCAAATCCATTCAGCATGTAGTAGAACCTCAGGCAGTACTTGTGGTTCCCGGGTAAAAGGGGACCGTGGAGGCGACCCATGTAACCAGGCCTCGACGTGAAGGGAGTGTTTGCCAGGAGGAAACGGCCTAAGAGAGGTGAGACAAAAAACCATGAGGTTAGTACTGTAATTAATTAAAGAGAGAGATTTTACATTTCAGTTTCAGTTTCAAAAACTACCTGATTAGCTTTACATAAAAAGGGAGGGATATCAATATTTTGGTGCCAAACGATGTTAGATAATCACAAAAAAACTAAAGAGAAGGATAAAAAACCAACAGAGATGAAAATGCACAATAAAACAAACTTTATAACTGGGATGAGAGGAGGCCGTTATAGCTCATTAACTCACTGCCCCTGACACGACGGCACAGATCTTCACACCGAGCAGCTCAGTCGTCTGGACTTGTACAGAGAACTTATTGCGTCAGGTCAAATGACCACATTGAGCAGTAAATCCCCCGCGTGACGCGTTACTGGATCACGCTCCTCTGTGCACACTGCATGGTTTTTGGACTGTGGGAGGAAACTGGAGAACTCGGAGAGAACCCAAACCCCCAGGAGAACATTCAAGCTCTAACCACTTCTTCACCATGTCACCTCTCTAAATGATTCAGCCAAAAACACCTGCAGTAATGTGATTTTAACATATTGATCACAGTTATGATGCTCCTGCAGTACAACCTCTCACTGACAGAGACACAGAGACATTACTTAAGCCAACGCTTCGGTTTGAGACAGTGTGGTTCATATTTGTATGTGTTTCCATTGGGAATCAGACCAAAACAAGCAGCCCCAACCGCTCTATTCTTTCACACCCTGTAAAAACAAGTTTACTGAAGACATTTGAAGACAAAGTGCCACAAACCCAGCAGGAACAAAGAGCTGCTGGATGTGCTGCACTGTTGTCGTCACACCGGTACGATGTCACGCGACGTATCTCGCCGACGTGGCACTACCACGTGTTCTCAGTGAGAAAAACAAGCCTGAGCCAGAGCTTTACCGTTCCAAACTCTACCATGATGATTAAATGATGGACGTCACTTCACAATCACGCAACGTTTTCAATTCATGCTTTAGACAAAAGTTTCACTTTCACGGTAAAGTGTGCAGAAGGAGGTGGTGTCTACCAGACACACTGAGCCACAGGAAAACAAAGAACGTGGAAGAGTCAGAGCTGAAGAGTGGGAGGGACCGGGAGGGACCGGGAGGGACCGGGAGGGACCAGGAGGGACCAGGAGGGACCGGATAAGATATCAACATATTCAAGGGACCGCTCAGGTTAAATAGTTTGGAAATAAAGTAAGAGAGTCGTGGTTGAGATGGTTTGGTCATGTGCAGAGGAGGGAAGAATGTTGAATATGGATAAATGAAGGCTTCTCACCTGCTCCTGTCGTGTGGTCTCCGATCCTGTAAGTGTTGGCCTTGACTGAAACTCTGCTCCACACCTTGCTCTCCGCTCGCTCCTGATAGTACAGACACAGGCTGTTCTCAAAGTCACAGTTGGCTATGGACGGGTCAAAGGTCGGCTCTGGAACACAAACACAGCACGTCCAACATGATGCAGTGAAAACAGCTAAACAGAAAGAAAACTATCCTATTATGTTTTAACGTCGTCGTACGCATCAGTCTTCCTGGTATCAGTGTATTAAAAACAACAAAAAAGGAAAATAAGTATTTTTTTGACTAAAAAAATAAATAATCTTGAAAAGAAAAAGTTTTGCACCAGAGAATTCATCTAATTTTAAGAAGAAAATACTTAACTTTGTCTAAATAAGATGTTACAGGAACAACAAGCTGAAACAACGGTTAACATCTTTTCTAAATGATCTCGAGGTAACACTGTTGTTGTGGGCGTCTTCTGCTGTGTTCATGTCAAGTAAAGGAAGTTTGGTTTTTTTCCTCACTTTAAGGAACATTAGTGGCTGCAGTTTTACGACGAGTATTAAGAAACGTTTCATCAATTATCAACTCTGCAGTTTTCAACCTTTAGCTGTTTTTCTGACACTGCTTTCATGTGGTTTTATTGTCTTTTTCATCCAGACCATGGTCTTGATCATCACGCCCCACAAACAACACGGAGGGGAACAAATTCAAATAAATAAATAAATAAATAAATAATAAAGAACATTTGGAATTTCTTGCAAAACATTCAACACACACACACACACAATTATGAATTATGGGCAAGTAACCCATGCATTTCTCTGGAAATGTGGGAGGAAACTGGAGAACCTGGAGAAAAGCTACGCTAACAGAAAGGAGCAGGACACGAACCAGCAACCTTCCTGCTGCGAGGCAAGAGTGCAAGACACGTGTCCCACCAATAAGAGCCACTGATTTCAGTATTTACTACTTCCTGTAAAAACAGCTTACAGTCATTATTCTTACAAAAAGTTACCTTTAATGTTAGCAGTCATTTTAAAACTGTTGTGATACACTGGAGGTCAGCGGAGGTCGTGAGGTGGGGTTCTTATTTGCTTATTCCCAAAAGACCAGAAAATAATAATAACAATAATAATAACAACAATAATAATTTGTATTTGTACATCTTTAAGGATTTTAAATGTCTCTTTCAGGACTCTATGATTCGTGTGACTAACTTCTACGACCTGACGCCTAACTCTTCCTCATTGTGTGAACTGTTGTGTTTCTCTTCTCGTAGATAATGTACATTGTAATTGAGCTCTGTACAAATAAAGTTTGATTTGATTTGATTTGATTTGACGTACTTGATATTGCAGAGTGGTCTCACCTGTGTCAGTGTGGCAGAATTCCGGAGAAAAGGAGATGTCGTCTACGGCCACATATCCTCCTCTGGCGCTGTTGAAAGCCACTTCAAACACAACCTGCTCATTCACACACAGATAAACACATGGTAATGAGCAGTACATCAGTACATGACTCAGGGCGAGCATCTGGAGAGCGCGCTCTGTGGACTGTAAAAGACACGTTGTAAACCCCGATGACTTCTCCTGATGAGCTGAACCAGATGTGGACGGCAGACAGTGACATCAGTGTTCTGCAGGATGGGTTCAGGAACATGGGTCAGCTCGCCGACCGCTGCTCGATGGAAAAGCTCTGTGCAACTCTTGGCTCCACTTTACAGAGGAACTGACCCACTTAGTCATGTTACGCAAGCTTCTTTCCACTGCAGCAGCAGCAGTAACAGTAACAGCAGCAGGAACAACAGCAAGAAAAGGACAGAGCAGTAAAGTGGAAAGTGAGTGTATGTGAGTGTATGTGTGCATGTGTCCATCTGCACACATCAGCACAAACACAACAGTTAAACAGAGAAGGACCAGATGTGTCTATAATTCACCATAATTGGGAAAATACATTACACAGCATACCATGAAACTGCCGACACACAAGTCTGACAATCTCAGAGTCCATGGCCGTCGTTCCACCCTAACACACACAGACCATGGATACCCAGGCCTGTTGGGACCCGATGGGACCGGTTGTGTCGGGCCGGGTTCGGTCATGTTAATTGAGAGGGTGATTTCAGGTTCTTTTATTTAAACATAGAATAAAATATGGTCACATTGTTTTTATTGCTTCATTTAAATGACGGTGTAATTAAGGAGTAAAAATGAGTTCACTTTTTGTGACAGGTCAGTGGATGATGTTCTCTTTCTCCTCCTCGACAACAACTCCAAACAAACCACAAACAAAGTTGTGATGGTCTGAAATGTTATTATACTCATAAAAACTGCTGATAACCTGCATCTGTGTGTATGTGTGTGTGGTCGGCATGGGGCTCCTAGTCCCTCCTGGATGTAACGATAACCTTTGTTATTGTGACGGAGCAACCTCGTCACAGACAGGAAGGTTACAACTTCCTGTGTTAATCTCAGATTAGCTGCAGATTACTCCAACTGTGTCCGTCTTCTACTTGATTCTACATTCATTCCATGATTTTATAGAAATAAATATCTGTTACAAGCTTCAGGTTTATTTCTGCAATTGTGCGATAAATGAGTTGTTTTTAAATCGATTGACAGCCCTAAATGATAAACTATGACCCAAACCTCATACGCTCATAAGAGCTCTGGGTGCTGCTCGGTCGCTGCCACTGCTGCTAATTCTAGGAAGGTTCTAGTAGAAGATCGGTATAAAGCAAAAAGAACTGTAGAAAGAAAGTCCCAAAAATGTAACTTTATATAATAATTAACAAAACACAAATAGAACAACATCTAGTATTTTGTACACAGAGCTAATTCTGCAAGAGTTGGGAAAATATTACTGTAGGAAACTGGAAACGTCTTTACTGTCACACTGACCGTCACACTGACCAGTACTGACCTCCAGTGGGTGAAGGGCTTTGATGTCGACGCTGACCAGACGCCAGCCTGCAGTAGAATAAACCTCCGGCCTCCAGATCTCCTCGTAGTGACCCAGCTGGTCTCTGGTGAAAACGGAGAACAGGTTTCCTCTCTCCTGGTCTCGCTGGTAATAAAAGGACAAGCAGCCGGCCATGGGCACCGTGGTCATGGGTGAAGTCAGCTTGGCTACTTCCTGGAAGTGCTTGGCGTAGACAGAGTCCACGTACATGTAGTGTCCTGGAGAATGAGATGAACGTTTACAAGACAGACAGGTAAGGCTAGCCCAGAACCCAGAGTCCAGTTTTTAGGATGTTATTGTACAGACAGTTTGTTTCAAGGTTGTGTTCATTCTTTGTCAACAAGCGGCCAATCAGAGTCTGGTGTGTGAACTAAAACATAGATAATGAACGAGACAAGAGCTTCTCATGAAATATGTTCAAGGTCATTAGAAGAATGATTGTAAAGTCATCTAATGTAAAGTCGTCTGATGTAAAGTCGTCTAATGTAAAGTCGTCTAATGTAAAGTCATCTAATGTAAAGTCATCTAATGTAAAGTCGTCTAATGTAAAGTCATCTAATGTAAATGGTCTAATGTAAAGTTAATGTAAAGTCTAATGTAAAGTCATCTAAAATGTAAAGTCATCTAATGTAAAGTCGTCTAATGTAAAAAAGTCTAATGTAAAGTCTAATGTAAAGTAATCTAATGTAAAGTCGTCTAATGTAAAGACATCTAATGTAAGGTCGTAAGGTCGTCTAATGTAAAGTCATCTAATGTAAAGTCGTCTAATGTAAGTCCGTCTAATGTAAAGTCGTCTAATGTAAAGTCTTCTAATGTAAGGTCGTAAGGTCGTCTAATGTAAAGTCATCTAATGTAAAGTCATCTAATGTAAAGTAATGTAAAGTTGTCTAATGTAAAGTCGCTCAATGTAAAGTCGCTCAATGTAAAGTAATCTAATGTAAAGTCGCTAATGTAAAGACATCTAATGTAAGGTCATCTAATGTAAAGTCGTCTTATGTAAAGTCATCTTATGTAAAGTCGCCTAATGTAAAGTTCAATGTAAAGTCGCCTAATGTAAAGTCAGTCTAATGTAAAGTCATCTAATGTAAAGTCGTTTCAATGTAAAATGTAAAGTCGTCTAATGTAAAGTCATCTAATGTAAAGTCGTCTAATGTAAAGTTGTCTAATGTAAAGTCGTCTAATGTAAAGTCGTCATCTAAGCAGCAATGTACATACAGTACATATTTGCAATAGAAATAATATTCTTTTTAAGTTGATTTGTTGTAAATGAGTTAAAAATAAAGCTACTTAAACTAAACTGCTTCTAAAACACGGTCTTTTCACAGTGAAAAACTGGACTGTGGCTGACGTGTGTGCAGCGTACTGTACAACTGTAACCATGGATCACAACAGTAAACAGAGACATGTGGTTATATGATGCACAGAGACGAGCACTCACTCTCACTGAAAACATGCTCACTAAACTCAGTCTTCAGTATTCTGCACACGAGTCTAACAGTCAGGGAAAAGCTAAAGATGTTTCCTCTCTGGACAGATGAACCACTGCTATTTTAAACATTGTATATGCAGACAATTCTAAACAAAATGCTGCTTGTGTTGTTGTGATCTTGATTTTATGTCATTTTGTTCCCTGTGTGATCAAAGATGCTGTCAGTTCTTTCTGTTGGTGTCAGTGCTGAGTTTGAAATGATAATGAACTATGGTGGCCTCTGGCAACACACTCACATCCTTGATGGTGTGAAACGTGGTGACTCTTTGTCAGCAGCAGCAGCAGCAGCAGCAGCAGCAGCGACACACGCACATTATACTTGTGGTTTTTTATGCATCTGATCCAAACACAGACACAACACACTCATTTCAGGTCTGAACGCTGCCAAACCATCCTGATCCTGAACGTGTCCTCAGATCTGATCACAACACACACATTCAGAGGTGCTCTGAGGACACGTTCTCAGTCAATAAATACACACTAAAATAATGATATTATAATACAATTATGACCTTTCATCTCGAATAATACCTTGTTTATTTCTTTGTTTTTTTAATGTTAAATTAAGGATTGTGGGATGTGTGCGTGCGTGTTTGTGTGTGCGTGCGTAGATCAAACTTCATAGGTTGATCTACTTGAAGCTCTTACTTACTTCTAGCTCTTATTTGTAATGTTTAAATACACTTTTGTAAGTCGCTTTGGATAAAAGCGTCTGCTAAATGACATGTAATGTAATGTAATGTAATGCAATGTGTGTACCTCTCTGGTTATTGCTGGTGTCGTCGTCCAGCAGGTTAGACACAGGTTCTGTGGCCACACTTCCTCCAACATACCAGTTGACATTTGGGTTCCAGCTGTTACCGTAGCCACAGAGGTGATGCTCCTCAAAATTACACTCTGGTGACATCACAGACAGCCATCACTGGTGAAAGTCCACCTCACGTACATACAGTATATAAACACAGTTTGATGAGGCTCATGATCTGATGTCAAAGGTGAAACATGTGACACAGACCTATGCAGTAACCGGGGACGATGTGAATCTCAAAGATGGCGACGCTGTTCCCCGACCCACACTCAGGTCGACCTTCAAGCAGAACCTGTGGAGGTAAAGACTTTGTCACCCCAACACCGTGACATCACTGATCACAGCTCTATTTTAATACCCACTGCAGTTTTAAGGATAGAGGAGCTTCATAATCATGGTTAGCTGAATAAACCTTCTCTCTCTACAAAGACTTGACTTCTGACTTCTTCTCTACCTGGTAGGGGGCGGTGGTGTTACGTAGGTCCACGCTCGCGATGAGCCAGCTGTCAGAGGCTGTGTTGGCGGTCCACAGCTGGTGGTCAAAGTTATCACTGTCAGGTCTGAGGTGGAGATGAAGGGAACCTTGTCCAGTAATCTGGTACACGAGTCTCAAACAGCTCCAGTCGTGTTGTTCCAACACTGGACTGACGAGGACCGCGGGCTCCTCGTCAGACAAGAAGGTCGAGTCCACGGTTATCAAATGTCCTGTGACGACGACATGAATAATTGACAAAAATAAAAATGGATGATTTTCAGAATGAAAGTAGGTGAAACACAATTAGGAAAATGCAAAATCTGCAATTTATTGTTATATTTCAGAATGTTTTATGACCTTTTATGACGAATACACACTGGGGACAATTAATACGTTTGCAACCTTGCACTAGAATATGAAAACTGCTGATATTTGGATTGTACCAATTAACAAGATGAGATATAATATAAAAATATAGAATAAAGGGGTTTTACTTAATGTGTTATTTAAGTTAATAAACTAAATAAATGTACCAGCATGAGGTGTGTAAGCCCAGACTCCTCCCCTTTTTCAATGACAATGCCGTTGCTCTGCTGCCTGTCTCTCCACAGCGTGGGTAGCACCTCCTTAAACAGCTGCAACTCTCTCCCGACTCCTACCCTCACACAACTCTCAGCCCATTTCTTGGCATTTTTCAAAATCAGGCATCGAGTAGCGCCTCAGAAGACGCGGATTCGTTTTTACCTTTCAAATATTACACGTCACTAAATCAGCCTTATACACGACACACCTCCACAGCACAGTGTACACACTGAAAGCTGTGGAAACCATCTGTTCCTGTTCCTGCCTTGAGCCACTGACCAACTTCCTCCACACGGATAGATGAGGTTCCAACATCTCCTCTGCCCTTTGACTCAGCAACAGTGCCACAGGGCTCTATGTTAGGCCCCTCCTCATTCCCTATAAAGTGTAATCACAGTTCATCTCTGGAGGAAATGAAGAAAGATGAAGTCCAAAAACTTTGGATGACAGCAGCAGGAGAAGCAGCTGATGTCGCCGACACGTTACATCTCTGCAACAACAGCAACTCAGTCTCATATTCCTTGTTATCACGGAACATCTGCTTCTCAGTGCGGTCACGTGATACGACACCTGGCCCCATCCCAACAGTAGAGGGCAGCACGAGACCAGCGATCATCATCATAATATAACATGGTGCAATTCATTCATTCATTCATTTATTCAGGTCGCAGAGATGGGAGGAGTCTGGAGAACATGCAGACTTCATACAGAGAGGCCCTCAGTCGGACCAGGTCATGAACACTGGCCTTTTTTCTGTAAGGTAACCGTGTTAGCCACTATCACACCGTGTGGCCAAGTGCAGTAACTCAGATTATTCAAGCTAATGTACTAATGTCTATTTAGACATTTGTATTTAGTTATTTTTGGTGGATGGATGATGGATAAAACTTGTGTATACAAGAAGATCAAAAAGAACAAATCAGAAAAGAAGAAAGCAGAAAGTAGATGGATATGCATGCTTTAAAAAGACTAAAAAGTTTCCATCTTCCCTTCTTTTTTAACTGTCCTCATGTCCTCCAGCAGAGAGACGAGTGGATATAAACAGTGTTTATGGAGAGTTGTGTTAAGTGCACTCAGGTCTGAACCAGGCTGGGGAGGAGGATCAAGGATTTACAGTCGTGTCTTTAATCCCTTTTTTGGTCAAATGAAGTTTATCAGGAACCTCAGCAGCAGGTTCACATGCAGACTAAAGACACAATAAGTCTGCAACAGACTGATGTGACGGGATCTGCCTTACAGTCACACACACACACACACACACACACACACACAAACACACACACTTGTATTTTTAAGACAAATGGTTGCAAGGATGTTTCATTAAAGGTCGAGACGAGTATGAAGAAGCGTTCTTTGTTGGTCTTTAGCAAACAGTCTCTGGAATCCTGGGAAATAAGTGCAACATCAGCTCAGCCGCGGTCATTTCAGACATGAATGATGTTTTACACACAAACAGATTCACAAGCTGAACTTTCTGTGTATTATTTTAACATTTTGTGCAAACAACACTATTTTTCCATCATCTGACTCTGCTGTCGACGACTCTGTCCCATCAACAACATCAGGAGAAAGAATTACATGGACATTCAAGCTGTATGGAACTGATGAGGAGGAGGAGGAGCCGCAGGAGGAGGAGCAGGAAGAGGAGGAGGAGGGTGTGTGTTAAACAAGTGGTTCATCTACTGTGCCATTTAAATAAGCATGGAAATACTGGGCCACTGACCAGACCAGGTTTTTGTTGGTCAGTGGTGAGCTAATATTCCTGACCACACCTCGTTGACAGACGCACTTGTAACCGAGTAAATATTTCAATATTTATTTGTTGCTTGCTGTTTCCTCAAACTTAAAAATGAATCGATATCCTACAGGCGTCACTTGGCTCCGCCTCCCACCTGTGTGATAAGGATACAGTGACGGACACTGAAGGCTCCAGTCGTCGGGCAGGGCTCAGCTCTGAGCTCCGCCTCCATCGACCTTCACTGTTTCCACTGTTGCTTTTTCTTCAGATGTAAGTGGAGAGCTGGTGAACGCTAACGTTACTTTATATCCATTTGTTTCATCAGGAATGTTGTTTTGTGACTCCTTTTATTTGTATTCATGTTCCTGGTGTGTAGTCTCACTTCCTGTTTTATTTGTATTCATGTTCCTGGTGTGTAGTCTCACTTCCTGTTTTATTTGTATTTATGTTCCTGTGTAGTCTCCTTCCTGTTTTATTGTGATTCATGCCTGGTGTGTAGTCTCACTTCCTGTTTTATTTGTATTCATGTTCCTGGTGTGTAGTCTCACTTGCTGTTTTATTTGTATTCATGTTCCTGGTGTGTAGTCTCACTTCCTGTCTTCCGTGCTGATCGTCTGTCCCATTCTAATGTGTCTCACCGGTGTCTTGTTTGTCTCACTGAGTAAAAGCAGGAAAGTTAACACCACATTGAATATAATCAGCTACAATGATGTAGTTACACATACAGTCACTTATCATTTGTCACATTATTATTAGTTTGAGGAATATTTCACAGACGTGATGTTCTGATCAGATGTGAAACATTAGACTAAAATGATGCACGCGTGTAAATGATAAACTGAAGAACAACATGTTGAGGTTTAGTGAACAGATTCATTAAAGTTGTTGTTGACATTATTTACATGTGACTGCTCCTGACTTATACACAGATGATATTTCATTTCTGGACCTTTAAACCTGGTGACATGTGAGGATGACTGTTATTGTGCTGCAGGTGCTTCACTTGTCTTTGCTGGAGCGTGTTGTGTTTACAGTATTCTACGTTCTTAATTGTCTCCAATATTAACGGCCTTTTTATCTGAAGTTGTCAACAAACTGTCCGGGACGAGCGAGCGATGAGCCGCCGCCACCGCGGTGGTCTGTGGGACAGCTCTCACCCTCACTTCATCCGTCTCTGTCTCAGTGTTTATTCTGTCTCAACTCACAGTCTCTGACGTCTCTGTTTGGTGAATATAATCACTGAGGACGTCCGTCCCGCTTTCTCCCACAAATTGTCGTGGGTTCTTTTTTTGGTGCAGCCTCCTGAGCTCAAACCCACATCGCCACGGCAACCAAACAGAAAACACTACCGTTGCCGTCTTCTTTTTTATGAGGCCGTTTGCTGCCACAGAGGGTGTAGTCAGTCTATCACCAGCATCTCCGAGGTCAGACCGGTGGTTGCAGCTCGTTCCATCACAGTCTGCTCGGTGCTTCCGTTTTGGGGGCAGAGATTTGTTTTCGGTGAATGTGAAGCATACTGTCTTCACTCGCGCACACACTCACACACACTCGCTGCAGGAAAGATGGCACACACTGAGTTTACGGTGCCGCCACTCGTCTTCACGGTGGAAACATAAACTGAGCTGACAGATGATCATAAACACAGGGAGCTGCTGCCTGTGGCTGGAAAACAAAACAGGGACTTGATGGGAACTGTGCTTTTGTCACGTGGAACGTGGTGACACACGTCAAATTAAAACCACTACGACCAAGTTTAAAATGTAAAACTTCATCATATGTTGTTGTTTTACCAATAACAGCTTTTGACACACTTTTGTTTTTAATATGAAGCTTTCTTTAAGAAAATGATTCTGACGAAGAATCTGGTGACTTTGTTAAAATGATTTCCGCTGTGACCGAGGCACAGACAGAACAGCAATATTTTTATAACACATTATAATAATAATTTGGTTAAATTATTAAATTATGAGCATGTTTGGTGTCCAGGTTAATATTTACTTCATTTTAGGTTTATTTTGCATCATAAATATTGTGAACACATCATTCCTCATCAAAGCAAGCAGGGCAGTGAGTCTCCAGGACCAAGACCAGGACCAAGACCAAGACCAAGACCAGGACCAGGACCGATAAACCCTGACTATGATACATTTGATTGAAAGAATGTCCCAACTTCTGCTGTGACTGGTATCATTTGTTTCCTAGTTCCTGCCAGTTTGTCCCCTCCCCTTCGTGTTGTCTGCCTTGGCTCATAATGGGCGTGGCTTCCCTCACATGTGCTCCTGTTCATCACACTTCCGCTCATCCTCTCATCACACTTCCGCTCATCCTCTCATCACACTTCCGCTCATCCTCTCATCAGCCTGTGCAGCCCAAAGTACAGTAAAACAACACAATGAGTCAAAGATTATCATCATTGTGACGACAATACAACATTGAACTGTAATCACTGTAGATCGTTCTTCATCCTCTCAAACGATTTTAAATTTAGAATAAAGACAATAATGGCTGCAGCTGCTTTAATTAACAGATAAATGAGAATAATGATTGCTTTGTTCTTTGTCTGTTCATGACAACAGCCAATCATCATATTTAGTATTATATTTGTATTTCACTGTCTGATCCCATGTTTAGAGCTGCTGTCTCACACAGAGTCTCTGGGGTAACAGATATTTTAGTTTACCCTGTGACCCTGAGACTCTGTGACCCTGAGACTCTGAGACCCTGAGACTCTGAGACCCTGAGACGCTGTGACCCTGTGACCCTGAGACTCTGTGACTCTGAGACTCTGAGACTCTGTGACTCTGAGACTCTGAGACACTGAGACACTGAGACCCTGAGGAGCAGACCCTGAGGCAGCTGTGACCCTGTGACCCTGTGACCCTGTGACCCTGAGACTCTGAGACTCTGTGACCCTGTGACCCTGAGACTCTGTGACCCTGTGACCCTGAGACTCTGTGACCCTGAGACTCTGTGACTCTGAGACCCTGACTTACTCTTCCCACCTAAACGTTTCCTCATTGAAAGCAGGTCAGTTTGTGTGAGTATGCAGAGTTCCTGCATGACAACAGTACCTTCTTCATTCATGCTCCAGCTGCCGGAGTCTGATGTGTAGCCACAGGTGCCCAGTTCAAAGTTGCAGGATCCAGGCAGCAGCTGGGGCTGAGCCACAATGAGTCCACACAGCAGCAGCAGCAGCAGCAGCAGCGGCGGCGGCACTGCAAGAGACACACAACACACAACACACAACACAGAAAAGTCCGTTACAAAACAATGACTTTGTCTCAGAAAAACCTTTAAAAGGTAAAAATAATTGAGGGTTATTGTGTACTGTTGTTGTTTTGGTTTTGATTTCTTGTTACAGCAAATGACATGTATGTGCAACACAGGCCGACCTAAGACATAAGCGCATGAAGCGTCTGCTTTTTATTAACATATTAAAGAAGATATTTTAGATGTCTAGTGTTAAGTTATCCATGGTTAAGTTTGTAGTTCATTTAGCGCACATTTGCACATCTGTTCAACCAAAACCACACTGAGTTCACCTGGAATAACAAAGTGAAAATGAATACGTGGCAACTTTTGTGATTTTACTTTTTTTGTCTAATGTTAAATACAAGTTTGTTGTAAATAACACAAATTATAGTGTTACAGGTAGTGGGGGGAGGGGCCCTCAAAATCAAATAAAGTTTAGGGCCCCGTAAAGGCTTGAGCCGGCTTTGTTCAAAATCCTGCAACATTACATCAGCATGTGATTATTAATAAACACTTTACAAAGAAAAATGAAACTAAAGTGGATTTAACACCAGAAGTCATTATAAATCACGAGGTGCTGGAATGACACAGGCGCCCCCTTGTGGCACTTGACAGTAAATCCAGAGAACTGCATGTTGGTGATTTAAACTGAATTTTCAAATCACTGACAAATAAAAGTGACACGAGTTACAACGAGGACTCACAGGAAGAAGAAGCGACACAGAAGGACAAAGAGTTGGACATTTACCGTGGACAGAAAGTGTGACGCTGCTCATCGTTTCCACGGATGTCGGTCAATCAGCTCCGGACAGAAGCGCAGCAGCAGCAGCTCACACCGGCCTCCACTCACATGCTGTGGCCGGACAGATGGAGTCAGTCCGTGGGTGTCGTGATGAATGGATGTCCCGGAGTTTCCAGCAGCTCCTCCTCCTCCTCCTCCTCCTCCTCCTGCTGTCAGGGCCGGAACCAGAGGGGTCCAGGGCCTCGACAGCACAGGCTCGCTTTTGTGTTCATAATGGTTCACAGAGGAGAGGAGAGGAGAGGAGAGGAGAGGAGAGAGGAGAGGAGAGGAGAGGAGAGGAGAGGAGAGGAGGAGACTACCAGTTTCAGTCAGTTTGCCAAACTCTGGGTTTTTAAACAGTGAGACCTGATGAGTAACTTGCTTCAGGTGTGGAGAGAGGAGGAGTTAGAGACCACGCCCACATGAACCTGCCACTCTCACACACACACACACAGGAGGACAAAAGAGAACATGCTAAACATAACATAGATTTAGTTTATCACACAGAATCACATCAACCGTCGAGAAATCATACACATTTTCAGGGGCTCAGAAATAAATATAATAGAGTCAAAAGCAGTTCTGGAGAAAGATTCTCTGGACAGATGAAACAAGGCAGACTTCACCTCGCAACGTCAGACAGACAGACAGACAGACAGACAGACAGAGCCACCAAAAACATTACTCTGTGGGGTGAAGTAACAAAGATGAATTTGCACCAGAACGTGTGCACGGAGCAGAGGACGCTGCTCTTCAGGGACATTTTTATGTTAATCTGTCCTCTCCTTCATACGCTCCAGTAAAATAATCTTCATCTTTAGTTTGAACATCTGAGCTTTGGTTTACTCTGATGACGATGATGATGATGATGGTGTTTATTCCTAAAACAATCATTGAACTCAGACACTGAGGATAATTATTTATCCCTGTGTCACATTTATTTACACGATAACGTCTCAAAGCATGACTCTGTATATAATGATGATTGTTATTAATGTTATTGACTCTTGAAAGACACTTCCTGCTCTCCATCTCTGCTCTATCTTTCATTTCCCTCAGTAACCTCCTTCCCTTCCTCCTCCTCCTTCCTCTCCTCTCTCCTACCCCAAAGCGGTGGAGGTCTTAAAAGACATGAAAGCTCGACATGAGTCCAGTGGTGTGAGCCATCGTCCTCATGAGTCATGTGATCGTGGATGAAGCCCACGCAGCATTGACAGGGTCATATCTGACTTAGTCTAACAGCTTTAAATAAAATACAAATGTGAAACGTATACATCTGCATTCTGTCATTCATCTTTCCGTTCCTACAACAATATAAAGAGAAAATGAGAATTTTCTGCCATATTTACGTATGGTAATTAATCGTGATTAATCATGATTAATCCACAGCTACCCTTTGATTAATCTGATTAAAAATGTTAATCTTTTGACAGCCCTACTTTATATACATGCAACACGGCGGGCCACTGACAGAGCAGCAGACATCTGGATCATTGGTTTTAGGTCCATCCCATAATCTATCCAGAGGTGTTTGGATGTACATCTGTTGGTGATTACGTCAGGCAACAACGACACACACACACACACACACACACACACACGAGGATGAAATCCTGGAGTGTAATCAAATATTTGGAGTGCTAAAGTTTTGTGGTCGGAAAACAGAAGCTTTTCTCCGTGGACTCGGAACGAGTCAAAGTTTCCTCCGTCTTCGTTTGGACTATTTAAGTCGATGTGTTTGCTTTTCTTTGTCTTCTCATGAACTTCACATTGTTCACTTTTGATTGAACACAGATCAGATGTGATGGTTCACATTCAACACAACAACATGTGCGTTGCATTTGACACACGAACACTACAGTGCTCCGCTTGTGTTCACTTCCCTCCATTGTTGTGATGGTGACCTGAGGCTGATGACATCAGTGACATCAGTGCATAAATCTCACATAAATGATAAAAACAGGATGAGATACTTTAATTCTCATTGAGACGCTCTGGCTCACACACTCACTGTTTCTCCTTCTTCTTCTTCTCCTTATAAATTCCAACAGGCTGCACACGAGAGGTTAAATGCTGCCCTCCACAGGTTGAAGCTGTGAATCACAGTTCATCCCTTGAAACCCAACCCAATCAATTAAATTTTGCATTTTAATCCCATATCAATATCTGAAATTTAAATATATCTCATCTCAAAAATATTGCAAATATTATTCATTTTTGAACGTAGTTGAACTAATAGCACGATACTATAGTTCGTGAACTTTTTCAGTGTGCTTTTATTTCTCATATTCTTTTATTTTGATGGATATTATTTTATGTAATACTGCAGGAAATGGAGACGCATCAACACTGACGCCAGCGTGTGATGTGTCTCAGACTGAGAGACAAACATGGACATGTCAAATCATTTCATTCCATAAGCAAACGTTACTACGGTAACCTGGAACATGATTTACAAGCTACGTTTATATCTACACACATTTCTCATTTGAACAACAGGTCAAATAAACCTGACGCAACTCAAATCATGTGACACTTGGGATATGACACGACGCGGTCGCTGTTAAGGGGCAATAAAGTTAAAGAGCCACAGAACGGAACACAGACAGTCTCGATGACAAGGTGAACTGCAGGTGAGGCGTTGAGGAGGGACTTCAGGATCCAGGCCACGCCCACTGAGCAGAAGACAAACACAGAGGAGAACAGTCACTTCACTGTCCAGTCGCAGCTGTGGCTGACATCCTGATGAAGTGGGATGATACGAAAGAGAAGCCAAGCAGGAAGAAGGAAGCAGCTGTCCTCACAGAGGTCGACAGGTGCTTCGCCTGCAGCAGCACCGCAGCAGCACTGCAGCTGTTGAGCATACAAAAGACATGAGAAACACATTTGTCCTGAAAAAAAAAACCGAAATAAAACAAATAGAGGGAAAAAAAATGGAATAAAAAAGTGCCAATGTGTCCCGGGGCGAGACATTTAACCCCACACTGGTCGTGATGGCTGTGTAACGTCTGTTTCTCACGACTGCGAACATCACAGCGTTGATCCGCTGAACAAGAGTCAACCTGAGGTTCCTCGTGAGGACGTCTGTTTGTGGTATAAAGTTTATTTAACTCCAAACAACATGAGAAGACGTAAGAAGTAAATGTTTCCACACACTGTTCATTTCAGAAACAATGACCTCATTAAACATTACTTGACTCCAGTATCACATGTTAGTATTTAGCTGGTTTTTAGTCATTGTTTTGAACCTTTTGATTTAGGTTATTTAATCATATTCACCTTGTTAGATGTCATGTTTCTCTATTGTCATTGTAACCAAGTCAACGTGTGGTCAGAGGTTTTTTCTCATGTCATATCAATGAAGAACTCTGATGTGCTTGTCTCGCCGCTGCCTCGCTAACATAAACAGTGGCTGTAAAACCAAGAGAACACAGATGAAAGAGTCCAACAGAAGAGGCTGAAATTCTCTGGATCAATAGTTGATTAAATAGTTTTGAATCAAAAGTTGATGTTTAATGGAATCCATGAATCCATGAAGCCATGAATCAGAATGAGTATCTGAATGGAACGGGGAGATTGTGTGTGCAGGTGTGAGATACTGACACAAGTCTTTTACATCAAAGGCAGATTGAGTCATGGAGTCACTCGAGTGATAAAGTGACATGATGCGATGTCACTTTATCAGCTGTGCTTTCATTTTAGATCCTGATAAAGTAGAGAGACAAGGTGAAGAGGACACAGATCAGGGAGCTTACATCTTACGCGAGACTCTTAAAACCAAGACGACGACGACGGCAACCATCATTTCACTTTAACTTTTCACTTTCACTCAACTTCAGAAAACATGGTAAGAACAAAAAGTGTTTCCTGTTGAGATGGTTCATTGGTTTTCGATACTAAAGCCCAGTTTTGTTACTGATGTTATCGTCACTGGACGCAAACAGACAACAACACTACAACATTAAAGAAAACGTGTTTATAATTATATATATATATATTTATATTCTACAAGCTGTCATCACATCACTGTCCTCCTCGCCCTCATGCTACATGATGATGATGATGATGATGTGGGCTTGCTTCTTCCTCCATGGTCTCATCAGGGGTGAGAGGTGGGAGTGTCAGGAGAAGCTTAAATGCATCCGTTCTCTTACAGCCAACAACAACAACAAACAAGGTGGCTTCATATTCCTCTATGATGTCACCGAGTGTTGTGTTGCCAAAACTGTGCAGCTCTTACATTCCTTTACAAATGAAAAAGTGATGACACAAGAGATTCATATCTGAATGAGAGCTCTCAATGCGTCAGTCTTATCCTCGAACAGACTCTCTCCTGTACTCGCCTTCACTGTCCAGCAGAAGTGTCACTTGACCAATAGTTGCCATGAGCACATGTGTTTCGGGTCACTGTCATCATGGATGTCGTGGAACTCTCCTAGTTCCACAAAGACTATTACTTTCCAAACACACGTCCTCTTTAGTTGTTCTGATCATTGTGCGTCCGTCCCCTTTTTGTAAAGTTGAAACTAATAGTTTGACAAGTCGCTGCAAAAAGACCCAGACTCAAGACCTGGTCTGAGCATGGGCCTTTGGAGTCTGCATGTTCTCCCTGTGTGTGACGAGGTTTTCTCTCTTTATGTTGACCCTCATGTGGAGGATAAAGCGGTAGACAAGGAATGAACGGTTTGCATTTTGTGTAGTTACACTAACCACAACAAGATGTGCAGAACTATTATTATTCTTATTATAACTGTGAAATCTATTGTGTGAATTTAAATGATGACGTGTCACAATATTAACCACCACCACTTGTAACTCACAGGGGAAGCAGTACAGATGTGGCTGACACGCCTTTCCAAACATACAAGTACAGACAGTTGTGTTAAAGTCACCGTGCTGCACCAGTCAGAGGTTGAGGCTGCAGACTATTACTGTCCATTACTGGAATTCAGATTCCTCCATTTTAAACTTCATTTATTTTCATGAATTAACAATAAAGTTTATTTTGTATTTTCAAATAAATAAATAAATAAATAGGCTATTGGTGGTAGCATGTTGAATATCTGTCACCCTTCCATTCCAAACATTTAGGAGAATCTATGCTAGCCTCCACTTATCATTTAAGTGTTAGCTTTGACCATTAAAAAGCTAACACTTTTTAATGGTCAAACATGTTGGCCTCCATAGAGATGACCCACCTCCTGCTGTATGTATATATATATATATATATATATACTATATAAGAGAATATTTTATATTTCATGTCAGCCAAATGCAAATAATTTCACCCAAATCAGGATCTTTAAGTTGTGCACAGGCAACTATAAATCTGTTTTCTTTCCACAGCGTGAGTGCATCTCTATTCATGTGGGCCAGGCCGGAGTCCAGATTGGCAATGCATGCTGGGAGCTTTTCTGCCTGGAACACGGGATCCAGCCAGACGGACAAATGCCCAGTGACAAGACCATTGGAGGTGCAGATGACTCGAGCAACACCTTCTTCAGTGAGACTGGAGCTGGAAAACACGTCCCCAGAGCGGTGTTTGTTGACCTGGAGCCGACTGTCATCAGTGAGTGTCATCATTACTTTCTGAAAGTGTTCTTTTTCTTTTCATGTAACAGCAGCTTGATGTTGCATTACTCAGTCAGGTCACAAAAACTCCTACATAACTAAAACAATATCTTTATTACCTCTTCAGATGAGGTGCGCACTGGGACCTACCGCCAGCTGTTCCACCCTGAGCAGCTGATAACTGGGAAGGAGGATGCTGCCAACAACTACGCCCGTGGACACTACACCATCGGCAAAGAGATCATTGACCTGGTGATGGACAGGATCCGTAAACTGGTACGACACTTAATATCATAAGGAGTAAATTTTCCCAATTCTGGTTTTGTGCATGTCAAACCCGACTATACATCCTGACCACACCGCGACAATTTCTTAGCTACACAAAGGCCAGAGTCAGAACTGTAGCAGCAGCATGTTGATACTTACAGACACAACACAGTCGGCCACAGGCTTCTTCAATGCACTCTCTGCCGTCTCCTTCAGCTTGGTCAGCAGCATAGCAGTGACCTGTTCAATGCTGAACACCTTCTCCTCCTCCATGTACATCACCTTCAGTGACAGAAAAGAAGATGTTTAAAGCAAATGTTAAGCTGCCAATGATAACTGTGGTCACAGTAGTGGAGTTCAATATAAAAGCCACCATCTTGAGGTATTCACAAACAAGAAGCTCATAAATTCATGAAAGCACCAATTGTGGAGATTTCAGAGATGGTGGAGGCTATATATAAGTTTTATTTAGTGAATAAAAAGCAAATATTTGGTAACTTTCTTTGTAGTTTAACATTACAACTAAGGAAATTGTTCATTTTGCCAATGGTCTGATTTTTTCCTTCCATCATGGTGACTTTGTATTTTCTGCTTTACGTTACATGCCTGCCAGCGTGCTACAGTGTAAAACACAGTATCTATCTATCCAT
Source organism: Solea senegalensis (assembly GCF_019176455.1). Lineage (NCBI taxonomy): Eukaryota > Metazoa > Chordata > Actinopteri > Pleuronectiformes > Soleidae > Solea > Solea senegalensis. Next base: position 27,379,535 of record NC_058025.1, read on the forward strand.
CTATAATTTATCAAGAATAGTGCTAATATTAGCGTCCAAGCATCCATTACAACTAAAAACACCATGTACATGGCTTACTACATCACAACCATGAACACACGAGTTCCATTTAAACCACCATATGTTAGCTCAAAATCACTCTTCAGCATGACAGGTGGCTAACTGATAAAAAGCTGATTTCACACAATGGATACATTTGCCCATTCATTTAACCTTATTCCTGAAAAATTAGATAACTTTCCATCTGCTGCAACGTGAGTAGGAAGGAAGGAACTAGAGAAGAGACTAAATGATCTCTGCAGTTGGGCACAAGGGAAAAATGTGCGTGTGTGTGTATAAATCGGTTATCAGCCCAAGTACCCCCGATATATCGGCAAAACGTCCAATATTGTGCATCCCTAGTATCCTATTTGAGGACAAAAGGTAGGAAAACTTGGGGACAATATGACCCAAGAGCCAGATTGTCAAAACAACCACATTTAGTGCTTCTCCAACACACACAAGGTTGTAAACATGCATGCACACAGACCAAAGATGTTCGTATTTGTAGAAATGTTTCTGGACAAAGGCAGATCTGAACTTCATCTATGCTCCATGTCTGCTTCTTTGAAACTGTTCTATAACTCCTAATTTCATGTACTATATTCTTTCAGTCAGCCTTAAAATAATCTTATGCCTTACACCTCCTTGTGATGACAGAGACATTTAAGAGCTTCAGAATGTTCAGATACACAATGTTCTGCTTAAGGTGCAATAAAAAAAACTGTTCGGTCAAAGGCTTTCATTATTTCCAGATATAAAAACTGTGGTTGAGAACAAAATAAAACAGCATCTGAGACATAATAAAAGACTGACCCAAGAAAAAAAAAGGAAGGAAAATAAGTTCAGGAATTGAGATGGTGCATTTCTATGCATTTCTGAAAGAGAATTATATTTGTGTTTTCATGACGGTCCTCTAATCAAAGACTCAGCAGGTCTGCATTGCCAGCATTGGCACTATGTAACTTCTGGTTTTGGGTCCATATCACAAAAAGATCTACAATTACCATCCTGAAGTCTCATCATGTTATTCTGAATGAATATTGAATTTGTTTTCTGTTATCAATTATCCATCTCCATATTTCAATGTTACAGTAGACTGGAACAGCAAAACATTGCCACTGTAAAAAAAAATAAAAAAATATGTTGCTTTAAATGATAAACACTTGCATCTCAGAATCCTGCGCAATGATGACTTTGATATTCCAGTAATCTGACTATACAGTAATACAGCTTATTGTGTTATGTTAAGTGGGAATCACTACAAATCCCCCAGAATGAGAGCAGTGGAAATGTAATATCAATCAAGTACAGTTTATTGGTGCCCCTATTGGTGCCGGGAGAGTAATGAAATTCTAACACGTCAATTTAACTGTGAATCTAGTTTATTCTTCTCTTACCTTGATGCCAGCTGTCCCTGTGGGCATTTGCACAATATCATACACCAAGCTGTTTTTGACACGCTGCACATACGGATCTGAAAATGCCCTGCCATGAAACCTCTTGAACCCTTGGACTGTGTTCTTGCAGTTTGTGACGATCTGTTACAGACAGAAAAACTCCATTAAAAAAATATTAGTACATACATGTGTGGTGTTGAACAAAATGTGTACTATAAGCATGCCTACTACAGATCATGTTCATAACTAATGCTCTATTTAACCACTGGTCCCTGTTCATGGTCATTCAAGACATTATTTTTACAACGTTCCAAAATGATGAATGAAAACATTACCTGGCTTTTTGCAGCTGCTCCAATCGAGCGATTCCGAGGCCCGTAAGAAACAAATGCTCTAAAAAAAACACAAACAGTCATTACTTGGGTAGCTTTTCATATAAACGTGAATGCAACAAGATGACACATAATGATCAAGTGATGAACACAGCAAAGCTTAAATCAAAAAAGCACTGTAAATAAATCTGAATATGACTATATTACATGTTATTAACCTTTCTCTCCCTAGTTTGTGTCTTTCCTTTCTTTCCTCATCTTGCAAGATCCAGTTTCAAGGCTCTTATTATTATCATCATCATTAGCAGTAGAATTGTCATTATTATTATTATTATTTTAATACTATGATTAAAATTGATATCCGTATAATTTTTTTCAACAAGCTCTGCTACTGCTTGTATAAATGACTATAAACATAATTGATTCAGAACTGTCTAGTCTGAACCCATAACGTCCTCCTCCTGGTCTCTTCTGTCTCGACCTCACCTCCTTCGTTCCCTTTCTCCTTTCACCCCAACCAGTTGAGGCAGTTGCCGCACATTTTCAATTCTGGTTCTCTCAGATCTTTTCCTGTTGAATTTTTTTTTTCTCTCCACCAATGCCTCGTGCTCCATCATTGTGTGAATTGTCATGGTTTATCTTCTCTCTATAATACTGTAAAGGTCTACAGTGCCTTGATATAATGTATGTTGTGATTTGGCACTATACAAATAAAATTGAATTAAATACCTTTCAGAAAAAAATAATAATTTAATGATCGTTATGTCATCTTTTGATAAAATAAAATTGTTCAATAATTAATAGTACACATTACACAACACTATGACTAATTTTAATTAATTGAATTGAATTGAATTGAATTTAATATTTAATTAAAGTGCATTTGAGAATATTTATCAAATTCCCAGGAATAAAACTAGGTAATGTAACATAAATATGTAACTACAAGCTGACGCCGATTGTAAAATGGTAAAATGATCATGTATCGGGACGTTTAGCTCGATCATCCAGACTTGTGGAGACACTGTTGCTCCATACTTCCTTCCTTAAAAGACTGTTTCTTGTCTCTAGTGTCTAATGTTCATCTTTCTGTTCCCCTCAGAGGACAGTGGCTCAGTAAAATTAAAGTACAATGGACTGCTGTGTGGCGGACGGTGCTGACAGTCTGGTTCCGGCCTCCTCTCATCAATGCGCTTATTCACGCCTGCAGCAGCAGCGGCACTTCCATCACCTGACAGATAGACCTCTTATTAAAGTCTGGAAGTAAACTCGACGACGTTACTGTGCGAAATCACCAGAAGAAACACCCAAGCCCAAAAACCGGACCCAGGAGTTCTTTCAGGCTCACAATGGTTTCATTTCGGCTACAGTTAGCTTTAGCATACCGCTTCCTGTTGAGAAACCGTTAGCTTGCTAACTAGCCACGTTAGCTTCACTTCACATGAGATGCTACACAAGTCAATCCTGTCAGTCTGTCAAGGCAGATGACAGAACCCAGATAAAAACACACCAACTCACCGCTGACACTCGCAGCAGTACACTCACTACTTACGGTGTGCATCGGTCGCTGTATTCGTTAGCGACTGTTTCAATCCCACCGGCTCTGGCTACGGCTACATAGCAATTCATGAATCCAACGTCAAACCCGACGACTGACATCTTTAGCGGCTAACAGAACAGCGTGGAGTACGGCGATTACAGAGAGGAACTTGGCTCAGTGTGGAAATAAAACAGCGGCTACAGTGGGCTTCGGTCAGTGGATGATGATGATCCACCCTTGCTCTTCTTCCATGTAACTGAGCGGCAGCATGCGGTAAGAAGGTAGGTGCACCGGCTGATGCGCGTGAGCGTTCAGGAATTTTCTGACCAATAGTGTACTACTGCAAAGACGCTGTACCCGCAGATCATGCGCCGCCTACAGGCCAAAAGTGGTCACTACAGTGGCGTATCTCGCCCATGTACTACCGCATTTCCCAGATATATGCAAGAAATATGAAATATGCATGAGGTAGGGAGTTCCGACTTCCAAGTGCAGTGGAATTATTACAATTCTATACAGATTTTAGTTGAACTAAAAGCTGTCAAGATTTACAGTAAACTGAGTATAATAAAATTAAAAGTATAAATAATTGAAGTTATAAATTACAACTTCGTGTAAGACTACAAACCATGTAAACCAGTCTTTCTCCAATCATTTCATACAGGGACCCACTTCTTAAAGATGACAAACCAGTGCGACCTAATTCACTATATAAACAGCCATAAGTAAATTTGTGTATAAAATAACATTTATTTTACAATTACATTTTGAACAAACTGGACATTTTCAAGCGATATCAGTGATAAACTTATCACAACTTAATATTATGAAAGTGTAGGGAGGAGGGTTGATGGATGTTTAATTTCTACTTACATTTTCCATAAAAAATAAAGGCTATCAGGTACTTATACAATGGTATTGTACTGTGTAATGATCTGTTTCAAAATTGAACACCCACCCACCATCACTACAACTACAGCAGTGAAGTACAAACACGTTAATATATTACATCAGTGTTTCAGAGCTTTATCACCAATATCAAATTAAGCAACACATCGTTATATACATCTATTCATTTAGACCAGTTAAAAAAATATCAGAATTCGGGTGACTAATGGGTAGCCATCACATTTTCCCAAATCTTAAAATGACGTCTTGTTTTTTGTTTATTCGACACACATCCCAAAAACCCAACAATATTTCTTCCAGTCTTATTTTGCACGATAAATTATGCAAAAAAAAAAACTTAAGTGTTAAGTTGTATTATAACTCAAAATGAATCACTTATTTGACATCTATATTGAACAAATAGCAGGAGGAGACAACTGAAAGTAACCAGTCAAAACACATTTCACGTAAATATTTTTCATCTTTATTGGTAACACATACAGATTTTGAATGAAGAACAGGGGGCCGCTTTCAGTGGTGGCAGAAGTTTATGCATCGTTCTCATAGTCTGCAGGATTCTTCCTCTTGCTCAGTTCATGGTCATGGTTGGCCCAGGTGTATGTCAGGTATGCGGCGATCATTGCTGCAAAAAGGGAGGATCACATAATTGGCACCAGGATCTCAACAATACAAATACATTTCTGAGTAACGGTAAATTTTTCTTAAATCAACCTTTCCACATAGAGATTATTAAAGCAGCTACCAACTTTGTTTAAATACGAATTTAATGGTTTATGGTTCATGTTTGATTGCACTTTAACCCCAAGGGGAAATGTGTGTTTATACTTGTGTTATAGTTAAAATGAATGCAAACTTGTTTGGAATAACTTCTTTGTCATTTGTATGTTGTTGTTTATTTATTTATTTATTTATTTTTTTAAATGGTGGCAAATGTCATCCTCCCGAGCATCATCTCACCCTCACATTTGCAGTCAAAGCTTCCATTATGATCTCTTTTGGGGGATCAATAAGGGTGCATCTTAAGTATTTCCCACTCAATACCGAGTGGTCCCAAAATATAAAGTTTTTAGTTGTTGTTGATGCATGCAAAAAAGGTGTTCAAGCACACAGAGCCGGCCCTGGGCATAGGCAGTATAGGCAAATGCTAGGGGCGCTGTCATCCGCAGGGGGCGCCGAAAACAGAGGAAAAAAAAAAAAAAGACTAGCAAAGACTATTAAATAAAGCCTTTTTTCTGGGTGCAATGAGCCGTTGCGCTGTGCCAGCTGCCTGAATCCGACCAGACCGTGACCCAGAGATGAAGAAAAAGATTAATGACACTGTATCAGAATTATGTCCAAAAGACAAAAGCCACCCGGCGCCCAAGGAAGGAAAAGAAGAGGAAGAAAAACGTGAAAAAGATAGAGGTACAGTAATTTCAATGTGATGAAGTTCATGAAATTAATAGTTTAATGCATCGTAGTTACCGTTGTTGGAGCAGAGTGTTAGCTTGCTAGCGTACTAGCGGACGATAGCAACATTGTTTAATAATCAATAAATAGCTGAGTGTGTTAATGTTACTCCACCTTAAATTAATCAGGGACGTTTGGAAACTTAACGTTAGTCCTGTTCAGGTGTTATTTTACAGGTGTCTTTCCTGCTTGTATGTCAGTTAAAATGCTTTTAGTTGTCCATCCCCTTTGTAATAGGGTGGTTGTAAGCCTTTGGTTTTATGTGTCACAGTTTATGTTTGTTAAAGTTTACATGAGTGTTAAAGTGCAGTTAAAGTGTATTATTGTTAATATTTCATACCTTAGCTTTCCCATGTCATTCATAGGCTATATATACACATATATATTAATGTCACTGCACTTAACTGGTTTTTGGACTCTGGTTAGACTGAATTGCATTGCAATGACAATAAAGTTGAATGAATCTCATCACATTTTCATTATTAGTCTATATTAGTCAAATGTATAGCACACCAATCATCTGTTTTTTTATTAAATGTAACATGCAGTTGTCACATATACTTCTCTTCTCTCTTCAGATGCACTTTTAAAATATTTCAGTACCACCCCCAGTGACACAGCATCAGGTGCTGCTGTCCCGTCTACCTCTGCACAGCCCAGTGATACAGCATCAGGTGCTCCTGTCCTTTTTAATTTGATCACTTTTTCTTTTCTTTAGTTTTTATTTGATGTGATATGTTTTACGCAAAGAAATAAAATCTTGAATACACACATGCAGTTTCTGTGTGATTGTATGAAAGTTGATTGTGAAATTGACTGCTGCGATGCAAAGGGGCGCCAGCTAAAATCTTGCCTAGGGCACCAAATTACTCAGGGCCGGCACTGCAAGCACATATGTGCCATTTGAGAAGATGGTCATTTTCAAATGCAACACATTTTTAGTTCTGTTATGAAACATCAAATGTGATCTGATGTGGATCTGGTTTAAAATCTAAAATTGAAGAATGTCACAGGCACTGATTTTAGGTTTAAGCTTGAAAAGGAAAATAAAGACTCAAAACCTGAACTGTATGCATATGTATGCATTTCCAGTAGAAGTATAAAGCTATGGTATTTTGTCAAGGACTTCTAGCTGATATCACAAGTTGAAATTTGAGTTATCAAAAAATATGCAATACTTAAATACTTGAGTATGGACCAAGTCTAAATATAAAATGTTAATAGACTACAAACAAAAGACTCACGGGGGGCAATTTTGAAGACCGATCCTTTGAACCGTCTCCACACGTTGGGGAGTCCCTTGGAGAAGTAGTTGGGGAAAGCCCTCTGCTCAAATGGAGACAGGCTGTATGTGATTACATGCCTCAGCCTGGCCAAATCTCCGAAGTGGCCGCCCATCTTTACCAGAGAGATGTTCTAAAAACAGGACGAGATTCACACATTTAATTATTACACAGACAACAACAGGTCAGAAACCGATGACAAAATGAAGGAAAACATGGCTGTATTTCACTTTGAAGGATAATTATTAATAATAATAATAATAATAATAACTACATGTAAAGGTGTTGTGTCGGTTTAAAATGGCAAGCGAATCCTTTCTTGGAACACACATTAAGGATCTAAACAGAAATAACGAATAGAAAATTAATATCACAGGAAGGTGATATTGGTGATAGCGCAACGTTAGCATCTAGCTCTGGGTTAGATGTAAGCTACCAAAGTACACAGAGACATTTGAAACGTTTCCTTCACCGCCACGTTAACGGCGTCGTTACATCAGTAAGAACAAAACCTTACTAACTACTAAAACAGTAAAGCAAACATCGGCGAAACAATTTCGTTGTGTAAACTAATATAACGCTGCGTTTACTCTGTGACATTGAAGCTTACCGTGTTGCTGCTACTCGACAGTCCTAATCAAGTCCCTGTGTCCTTCCTTTAAATCCAGGCGTCGGTTGTCTGAAGACATTACTGCCACCTGCCGGTCGGGAGGGCGATCGCAACGCCTACAGATATTTAATAAACAGGATACCTGTGAAGACTTTGATCTAAAAGCGCTCTACATATCCATAGCAACAGATTGATTACAATAATCACAGGCAGGTCGATATCAGAGTTAATGTAAAAGCCAAATTTTTTCCTCAGAAAAAGACAGCAGAGGCAGCATCT